>NW_026585644.1:62894672-62940188 GCF_907164565.1 Psammomys obesus
TGAAAAGCCATCTTCCAACCCTTTACCCTCAGGTAATGTCTATCTTTATGACTTAGGTGTGTTTCTTGTATGCAACAGATTGCTGGGTCTTTTTTACACATCCATTCTGTTAGTCTGTGTCTTTTTATTGGAGAGTTGAGTCTATTGATGTTGAGAGAGATTAATGACCAGTGGCTATTAGATCCTTTGATTTTGATGTTGGCTGTGGTAGTAAGTTTATTTCCTGTGTTTTCTTGAAAGTAGCTAGTTTTCTTTGGGTTGTATTTTTCCTTTATAGTGTCTTCTGTAACGCTGGTTTTGTGTGTAGGTATTGTTGAAATTTTTTTTGTCATTGAATATCTTGTTTTCTCTGTCTATGAGGACTGAGAGTTTTGCTGGGTATAGACATCTGTGTCCTCTTAGGGCCTGCATGATATCCGTCCAGGCCCTTCTGGCTTTATTGTCTCTGTTGAGAAGTTAGGTTTGATTCTAATGGGTTTGCCATTATATGTTACTTGGCCTTTTTCCCTTGCAGCTTTTAGTATTTTTTTCTTTGTTCTATATACTTACTGTTTTGATTATTATGTGGCGGGAGGATTTTCTTTTCTGGTCAAATTTGTTGGATGTTCTATAGGCCTCTTGTATTCTTATTGGCCTCTCCTTTAAGTTGGGGAAATTTTCTTCAATGATTTTGTTGAAAATATTTTCTGGGCCTTGGAGCAGGGAAAATTCTTTTTTGTCCGTTCCTATTATTCTTAGGTTTTGTTTTTTTATGTTGTCTTGAATTTCTTGGATGGTCTGTGTCAGGGATTTTTTAGATTTAACATTTTCTTTGATGGATACATCAATTTCTTCCCTTGCATCTTCCACACTTGAGATTCTTTCTTCCATCTCTTGTAGTCTATTGGTTATGCTAACCTCTGTAGTTCCTGTTTTCTTCCCTAAGTTCTTTCTCTCCACAGTTTCCTCCATTTGTGTTTTCTTTAATTTTTCCAATTCTATCTTCAGGTCTTGAGCCATTTTGTTGATTTCCTTCACCTGTCTGACTATATTTTCCTGTTTTTCCATCACTTCTTTCAGCTGTTTGTTTGAACCAACCTCTGTTTCTTTTATTTCATTCAGTGATTTAAGCATTTCCTCTCTAAAGGCCACAAACTGTTTGGCTGCCACTTCCTGTATTTCTTTACAGATGGCCATAATCTGTTTGACTTTATCTTCCTCTAGTTCTTTACACATTTTATTTCTTTCCTCTATTAACTTCTTCATAAGCATAGATGTTAGGTCATCTTCTTGAATTTTAATTATGGTGAGGTGTCCACGGCTACTTGTCCCTGGATAACTGTGTTCTGGAGATGCCATATTGCTCTGTCTTTTGTTGGTTGAGCTTTTATGCTGGCCTCTACCCATTGGGCTATCTTAGGTGTTGGGTGTTAGTTTCTGGTGGTTCTTGGAATCCTGTGGTGGAGAAAATTCCCTTGGCAGGAAGATGTTTTTTCCTGATGGAAGCCTCCTCAGCTTTTTGGTATGGTCACTGAATGGCTGGTGTTTTTCAGGAGTTGCCACAGCTCATCTCAGGCATACAGATCTGAGTAGTAACTGTGGTCCTTGTTAGTTGAGAGGGCTCTCCTCTCACCTGGAGAAATCCTGGAGACAGCTGCCCTTCTTCTGGGTTTCTTGCTGTAAATTTAGTGAACTGCTGCAGTAACCTGGGTGTCCCGTGGTTTGGTCAGATTTTTAGGGATAAATGGTTGCCCCTTGAAGCAGTATCTGGGGGTTGATCTCGGGGATCCCAGGCTTCCGTATGTCTGAGGTTGGAGCTCTATGCCCCAATACCCAAGCGGTAATCTGTGGCAGGTGAGTGAGTACCGCTCTCATGGGCACAACAGGCTAGCTGGTGCACAGCAGGTCCCTGGGTTGCTAGGCACGCTGGTCTGTGGGACCTTTTCCAGGGATATACTGGGTGACCTAAGTCCGTCCCTGTTTGCTTCCTTCCCTGTGGAGTTTTCTCCTGACAGGGACTCTCAGTCTCTGGTGCCCTGGGGCGCACAGTTCTGTCTGTGCCAGAGAGCTGGGTGTGCAGCAAGTCTCTGTGCTCGCAGCTGGAGCCCAGTTCAGTGCTGGCGGCATGAACCCGCCATTCTGTGGGATCTTTTCCACCCAGGGAAAGACTGGGTGATCTGAGGTCAGTTCCGTTTCCTTCATTCCCTGTGGGTTTTTCTAGTGACTGGGATTCCCAGTCTCTGGTGTTTTTGTGACCACCTTTCAGCCTGGGAAGGTGATCAGGACACACAGGCATGTTACTCTGGTCTGGCGACCTAGTGCCTGTGCGACCTGGGATCTCTTCCGTGTTCTGGCTGGGTGACCTGAGAGTGGACCCGACTGATTCCCACACCGTGGAGTTTCCTCTCACCTGGGAAACACGATCGCTGTTGTTTTAGGGCCCAGAGTTTAGTCTCTTGGTTGCTGTATGGAAAATGTTGTCTTGCTCCTCAGATGCAGTGTTCTCCTGGCGCCGCCATCTTGTCCCCCCCAACACACACACACTTATTTTTAAGACTATCTATTATGCTTTCTCAGGAATATTGGCATCAATTATTCCCTGAGAGCTAGCTTACAAGTTGAAGTTTTAATAATTCTTGGAGGGTAAGAATTTGTCCTCTAGTTCAATTCATGATACATTTTTAGAATATTTTCATCTGAAACATCTAAAACACTGCTGGGATAAAAGTGTAATGGTTGGAATGTGCAATTGTCAAAATAATGGCTTGCAAAAATGTCTGCATCCTAATCCCTGGAGCCTGTAAACTTGTCACCTTACTTAGCAAAGCAGGGCTTTGTACATGTGGTTAGGAGCTTTCTGATTCTGAAGTATGTACTTGGAGCCCAGTTTTATCACATGAACCCTCTCCTAGCTGTGGTCAGGGAGAAATGTGACTATGGAAGAATGAATAGAAAAAAAATGACACTGATAGCTTTGATGGCAATGGGAAAAAAGAGAATATGGGCTAAGAAATTAGGAATCCTCTACAGAGCAGAAGGAACAAAGAAGTGTATTCCTATGTAACATGAAGAAATTGCCTTTTCTGAGACATTGACTTTAGCTCAGTGGTGTTCTTGTCATGCTTCCAACCTGGAGAAACAAAAGATAGTGAATTTAATGTTTGACAATACTAGATTTGTGCTAAATTGTAGCAGTAAGAAACTATTACAAAATGAATGAGCACGATACTTAGGTATGTAAAACAAAAGTAACTAACTGTAGCTGGACTTTTTTTTAAATATTATTATTATTAAAGTGAGTTATTATTAACTCACCAGAGGTGTCCTGATACTTTTATTTCAAAGTGATAATGGATTCTCAATACAGTGATGGATATGTGTTTGATACACAACCTTTTCTAGTCACCATAAAAAGAAAATGTGTTTAGAATGGAAGTAAAGTCCTCTTATGGTTGCCATGTACAGTTTCAGAGGGAGAGGTACTGTTATTTACCTTGACTCTGATCAGCATGCTGGGGCAATGTACTCTTAAAATGATGTGGGGTCATGGTCTAGAGTTCAGCATTCAGCAAAAGAAATTTGTGCATCATAGCACAGCACAGCACTTCCACAGCATTTGCCTTGCTTTGGACTAAATCCTGTCTTATCCAGCCAGTTTCATCCAAGTTCAGCATGAATCAGTCCTAGTTTTAACATGTTTAAAGTATTTAAGGGATTTAGCTGAAAAGGGTCCTTAAAGGTCCTTAAGAGAAATTTTATACAAATGACTTCTCCGTCAGCTTCAGATGTGTGTGTGCACAACAAGAAAACAGATATCTTCATGTTCCTGGCAGCATGTTCCCTGTGCATAGCTTTACTTATTTATCTATTTATTTTAAGACTACATGCTCAAGGGGGCAGGTTCAAGCAAGCCAGCTCATTTCTGCCTTTGCTGATAAGCTGTGCCTCTTTCCTTGGGATAATCAACCTTCCCACTTTTAAATAGCAGGGCTTTTTTCTTTCTTTCTTTCTTTCTTTCTTTCTTTGTTTTTTAAAATATAAACATGATTGTGTTTCCCTGAATTTACTATTCTTGCCCAACTTGGGCTTGCTTTTCTGCATCTCTCAAAGCAGTTCTTACTGTTAAAGAGCAACCCATTCATTCAAAGCTAAATGAACATTGTGCATGTTTGCATGCTTATGTGTAATAACTAAACTCTGCCTAGATTCTTTTTTCTTTTACTGATGACTATACCTAGATCTGCCTGGATTTTCTTCTCATTCTGTAATATAGAGCTCAAGATTTGCATATTTATTATATATCTCTTAAGCAGCAAGAACATTTTTTTTCTGTTTTTACATCCAAACAGTTGCTCCTGATGACCCCAGCAGAAAAATAGATGGCGATACCATTATTTTTTCAAATGTTCAAGAAAGATCAAGTGCGGTTTATCAGTGCAATGCCTCTAATGAATATGGATATTTACTAGCAAATGCATTTGTAAATGTGCTCGGTAAGCTTGCCCTTTATTGAAAACATGGAAAGTTAAATTAATGACTGCTGTTGTTTTCTACTCATTCATCAAAAATGCATTATGTTTTTGCTACCTGCAATGCATAGTGTTTCAAGCTACAATGAATATACAAAGGTAGATAGGATATTAGTCTTGTCTTAAGGGAGATTTTTGTCTGTTCTTTCAGTTTCTTCATAGTTTTTATATGGCAGATTCTTTGCTGCAGAAATAATCAAATGAGCTATACAGTTCCCTGGTGGTTAGACTGTTAAAAGATTAGACTTCAAAAGGAAAATAGTGTTTGTTCTCATTAGCAATAAGTATATCTGCTCTTCCATCCTTAGACATTTTTTAGTCACTATTCTATTGCTGTGACAAATCACCATGACCTAGTCAACATATAAAAAAACGCTTTCAATTTAAGACCCACAGTTCCAAAGACTAGTGAAACCCAAGACCATCATGATGGGCAGCGTGGCAGCAGATAGGTGTGATGCTAGAGAGCTAGCCGAGAGTTTGCGTGTTGAGATAACAACTGCAGGACAGGCAGAGAGGTAGAGAGACACAGAGAGAGTGGCAGAGAGTCAACTGGCATTGTATGGGCTTTTGAAAACTCAAATCCCCCCTAGTGACACACCTTCTCCAACAAGACCACACCTCCTAATCCTTCCCAAACAGTTTTACCATTTGCAGACCAAGCATTCAAATATATGAGCCTTTGGAGCCTTTTTCATTTAGCACTGACAAGTTCAAACACAAATTTACAATTATAACATAAAAAAATAAATGCTTAATTATAATGCTTGACTCTTATCCAAATCATAGATATAGATTGTTTCATGTGTAACGATATATGCAAAGAACTGTAGGAAACTATGAAGTATTCAAGCATATTATGAAATGGTTGGCTCTGTGAACACTACATCTCTCATTTTGGGTAAAATTACCCAAAGCTACATTTAAAATTTTTATGTAAGAATTATTCTTGTGGTAAACAAGAATTATACTTGAATTATTTTAAATAGTATGTTTCTTTTCCAAAAAACTAACTTAAGAAAGCCAACCAAGATTTGGCATTGCCCTTCATCCCCATGAAGTCCAGCAGCTGAGTTGTTGGTAGATGTTGAGGAAACAGTTTTGACTTCTGGATTTCCTTTTATAGTTTACTTCTATTAATTCAACATCTTCAGGTTTTATATTTCTGTAAGTTCAATACAATATATATTACTCTGAGTCTGGCTTGTTTCATTTCACACAATGTTTTTCAGATTTCATCAGTAACACAAATACAGAATCCTCTTCCCTTTTTTAAAATTTTTATTTATGTTTTTTTCTGTGTGTCTATGTGAGTATCTGCCATATGTGCAGGTTAATCTGCAGAGGCCATAAGAAGGCATCTAATCTCTTGGATCTGGAGTTGTGAACCCCTGACATGGGCGCTGGGAACTGAACTTGGGTCCTCTGGAAGAGCAAGTGCTCTTAACTGCTGAGTTATCTCTCAAGTCCCAGGTCCTCTTCCTTTATAAGGCTGAAAGACAGCATTTATATGTCTATTTGAAAACAGGCATTCTAATAGTCACCAAGTGATACATCACTGTGGTTGAAGTTTGTGTTTCTCTTTGTAATTACTGATAGTGAACATTTTTTCACATCTCTGTTGGAAATTTATGTGTCTTTTTGTGAGAAATGTGTATTTGGGTCGTTTGTCCATTTTAAAAATCAGTTTGTTTTCTGGGACTTTTGAGTTTCTTATGATTCTGTGTACTGGTCTTATATCAGGCATATAATGAGCAAATATCTTCTCCTAGTCTATGGTTTATCTCTTCATGCTGTTGCTTCCTTGGCAATAAGAGGATTTCTTTAGTGTCCTCCCACTTCTCAAAACCACACTTTCCTCTCTGCTTTTTAATTCCTTCTTTATGTCCTAATGTTCCTACTCACTTGAGGGATGATGGGTCAGTCATTCAGCAATGGCATATTTTCCTGCCAGATACTGTGCTGTTACTAAAATGATTAAACAGTTGCTTTCACTACAAGATACTCAGTGTCATAAGAGACACAAAACCAAATCAATAATTAAACAGCATAGAAGAGTACAGAGAAGTAAATCAGTAATTGAATAATGCCCTAGTATCATGTTGAGCATGAAGTAGGAGGTATTTATTCTATGTTGAGTGACTATACTGATGACACAAATACAGAACATATGCGGGAAAATCATGTTAGTTGTACTTTATCACAAACTCTAATGACCTCAAAACAAAATATGATAAATACACTGTAAGCCTAAAATATGCCTAGTTATTTACTTACCTTTTAAAAATACGTTAGCTGAACCGCCTCGGATTCTCACATCTCCAAACACGTTGTACCAGATCATTGCAAACAGGCCTGCTTTGCTAGATTGTGCCTTCTTTGGGTCTCCTCTGCCTACGATTGAGTGGTAAGTAATGGCTCTATTTGGTTTTTGATCCTTGATTCTATCTATGTCTGGTTTTAGTCCTGTTTTTGTATTGCACTTTTCCTGTTTGTTTTTAATAGGAAAAGTGCAATACACAATCTATTGTATTCTTAGTTACTGAATTCATTTACTCTTCCTCAAGCATTTATTAAAGTATTATAATAAATACTTTCACATATGTAACAAGTATACTACTAGAATTGAATGCTCTATTAACTACAAAACTGACTATGAATTATTTTTAAGATTTGGGACTGCCATATTTTACAATGCCATGGATAACTGCATAGAACTTTCTGAATAGTGACTAAAGGACAGGTTAGGAAACATGTTATTGACAATAAAAAAAATCACGGGGTCAGGGACCAAGAGTTGGCTCAGTGGTTAAGAACACTTGTTGCTCTTGCAGAGGACCTAGGTTTGACGTCCAGCATCCACATAGTGTCTCCCCACTTCCTGTAACTCCAGTCCCAGGGGCTTCTATGCCATTTCTGACCTCCTTGGGCATCAGGCATGCATGCAGTACACATACACATAACCAGGCAAAATGGTCATTTACATGAAATAACAAAATAAATCTAAAATAAAAAAGTGCATAGAGTTGGAGGAGAGGTTGTGTGTTCCTAACCTCCTTTCTGCCTATCCAGTTTCACATACCATTCCTGGTAGGAGTCCACCAGTTGCTGCTAGTTTGCTTGCTTTAAAAGAGAAGATGACAATGCAGCCACTCCTGATGAGATCTGATAGACTAAGATCAGAAGGAAGGAGAGGAGGACCACCCCTATCAGTGGACTTGGGGAGGGGCATGCGTGAAGAAGGGGGGGAGGGAGGGAGGGGAGGAGGAGGGATCAGGAGGGGAGGAGAGAGGGGCTTATGGGGGAATACAAAGTGAATAAAGTGTAATTAATAAAAAATAAAAATTAAAATAAATAAATAAAAGAGATAGAACAAGGAGGGATGGGCAGCTGCTGAGAATGTGTTAGGAACAATTGGAACAGATATGTATTGATAACCAGCTACTGAGATGAGAGAGATGGCAGATTTAGGATTAAAGGATTGTCTCTCCAGGCCCAACATTAACTGCAAAGAAGAGAAACATGAACACATACATACATTCTAGTGAAAGTGGTTGAGATCAACACTTAACTCAAATTGACTTTGTCCTGGCCTTTTTCATCTGCCTCCACTTCCTTCACCTCACCTCACATTTGTGTTTTCTTTCCATTGCCTGAACTTTTGCTAGTTGTGCTTTGGAATATAATCCTCAGCCCTGAAATTAAAATGTCTTTAAATTTTCATCTTACATATGGGAGAAAATTGTAATAAAAAGATAATCTTGTTTTTGCCAATTTTGTCATCTACTTAAGGATAAAATATTCAATTATGTGTCTCAAGAAAATTACAACCCATTCTATTTTGTTACTCTAATTCTGTAAACTCCACTTATTTTTGCACTCTCCTGTCTTATGTGCTTTCTTTGCATTTTCCTCTGAGGTGTCAGAAGAAGTGCTTATGGAAAACCCTTCAGGTTTTCAACAATGTTTGTGCTTTTTTAACTTGAAAAGTGAAATATCAACTGATTTTTTTATTTGCAAATAGCATTTATTTTTCAAATAATTTTATTTTCTTCCATCCTTAGATGACAGTATGTTTACAATCTGAAAATAAGGCAATATTTTACTGATGTAATGTTTCCCCACTTTACAAATAAGCAGAAATCTAATCTCTGTAGTCATTCAAATTGTCTTTGACCTTGACCTTTGCTGCAGCCCACATTCTGTCATGGTGTTTTATTCTTATTCTGGTAACTTTTGTAATGAAGGTTTAAAGGAACGAAGGGAAGCGCTCTTCACGAAGACATTTATGTTTTACATGATAATGGAACACTAGAAATTCCTGTGGCCCAAAAGGATAGTACAGGGACCTATACATGTGTCGCAAGGAACAAATTAGGGATGGCAAAGAATGAAGTTCACTTGGAAATAAAAGGTAAGACAGAGTTGATGAGCTTTTTTAAGTATTATATGACACAGAGAAAGTTCTCCAGCTTTGCCAAATGGGTAACAATGACTTTAAAATTTAGATCCAACAAGAATCATTAAACAACCCGAATATGCGGTCGTGCAGAGGGGGAGCAAAGTATCCTTCGAATGCAAAGTGAAACATGACCATACCTTAATCCCCACCATCATGTGGCTAAAGGACAATGGAGAGCTGCCCAATGATGAAAGGTATTTCAAGATGCTTTCTTCCCTCTTCCTTCTCTCTTTACACTGTTCTTGTGACACCGTGTTTTCAGTGTATAAAGTCAGCTATCTGCAGAATTACGAGATAAGCATTTTTTTCTTACTGCAAAAGATTTAGAACTAAAAGGGTTTGAAATACAAGCTTGAGAATGTTGGTCTTTGTGTGCTGTGCTTCTGTGTAATTTGGGGCGTAAAAAGCCCTCCAGATTTGGGCAACATCTATGGTTGTATAATTTGAATGGTGAAGTCTCAACAGATGTTTTCTTCAATACACATAAGCAGCAGAAATCCAATCTCTGAATCAGGAATTCACCCAACTCTGCCAGTATTTTAAAGAGTACTAGCTTTGAATTTTACTGAATTTCTTTTTAAAATTTTAACACCTACAGAAGGAAAAGAAAATCAAATTTAAGTAAAGTATTTAAAGGGGCACATTTAGTCCTGTAGCTTAGAATAGAAGAAAGAGTGTGGCATTTTCTACCTGAGGCCCTCAAGTTGACCTAGTAAAGACAGCTACATTTGTCATTTTAGCCATTACAGCAACAGCAAGTGATACCAACTGCTGGGAGTGTTGTATTCTGATAAAGATGGTTTCTGTACTTTGCTGCTTACCTAAGCCTGGGATGACTAAATGGTATCCTATTGCTTGCTAAAGACCCACAATAACTTTCTAGCCTTTTGCTCCATGAGCCCAAAGGGAGCCTTCCAGGTAAGGTCATCTGGTTAATATGTGATATCTGAGATGGTAAAGAGCAGAGAACATGAAGAAATAACCACTGGGTTAGATCAACTGAGGTTTGGCTTGAAATTATTTGAAAGACAATTTACAATGTGTACAGCCTCATTGGAATCATACATGAATCCTGCATGCCTTATGCAAAAAACTTCTAGAAAAGTCTTACTGGAGACTGATGATACAGTGATGAGAAATATACCAATACTTTTAATAAAGTTTCTGCTATGGGGCTTTATACATGGGGGGTGGAAAGGACAAAAAATTTACAGCAAATATTAACTTCTTTTAAAAATATGTACTCAGATGGAAATTGAGCTGAACAAAATAAGCACAGAAGCCTGAGTGAAGCACTCTAGTGGGGGTGTATATGGAGCTACCTCTCTCACCTCAGGATGACAGCAGTAACTTTATCAATTAAAAATGTTTAATTGGCATGCAGTAACAATACACAGTTATGGGATACCAGGTGATTTTTGGCCTCATCTCAGAAGAGTTGCTGCAGAATCTACTGAGATTCTACATACGCCTTACCAAAATTATTAGAGTTATTATCCCTCCTAACCCAAATGTTTTTCAGGTTTATTAATTATTAAATTGATATAGAGGGGTTCACTCTAATTGCTAAAGTGTTTACTATCTTTCTCCTTTAGTAAATTACAGAAACTCTTGTCTGCTGGGAAGCCAGTCCTCAGCAGTCTCTAGTAGTTGTCATTCAGCTGTTCTACATGTGCTCTGTTTACAGGTTCTCTATTGACAAGGATCACCTGGTGGTAACTGATGTAAGCGATGGTGATGGTGGGATCTACACATGTGCAGCCAACACCACACTGGACAGTGTTTCTGCCAGTGCTGTGCTCAGGGTTGTTGGTAAGAACAAGAACAAATACAGCACAGTCAGGTTCTCTGTATTAGGTGGGAAAGAAAAGTCTAGATATTGAATATTTGTTCAAGTTTCCTAACTCCAAGGGTGTTTCTTTTCTTCCAGAGATGCCTTCCAGAAGACAATTTGTATATAATTATGCTCTGTATAGATAATATATACTGTGACAAAATGGTATATGTGCATATATAAAAACAAACAAATATATGATTCCCTGCACTCTGCCAAAGGTTTGGTTATGAGTCTCAGTATCTGCTTTGATATGCTGCTAGGTAGAGACTTTCAGAGGCCCTCAGTGTTAGGCTCCTGTCCTGTTACTTGTTTTCTCCTACATCCGATGTCCATCCCATTTGTCTTTTCAAGACAAATCATATGAAAGAAGAAGGGGGAGTTAGTATGACCTGGATAAGACAGGAGTGCCACAAAGACCAAATATATCAGGGCACAGAAGTCTTTTATGAGACTGTAACTCCAACCAAGGACTATGTATGGATATAACCTAGAACCCCTGCTCAGATGTAGCCCATGGTAGCTCAGTATCCAAGTGTGTTCCCTAGTAAGGAACACTGTTTCTGACATGAACTCAATGGCTGGCTCTTTGACCTCCATCCCCCCCACCACCTGAGGGAGGAGCAGCTCTGCTAGGCCACAGAGGAGGACTTTGCAGCCAGGCCTGAAGAGACCTGATAAGCTAGGGTCAGATGAAAGGGAAGGAGGACCTCTCCTATCAATGGACTTGGAAAGGGGCAGGGAGGAGATGAGGGAGGGGGGGTGGCTTAGGAGGGAATGAAGGAGCAGGATACAGCTGGGATACAAAATTAATAAACTGTAACTAATATTTAAAAAATAAAAATTTAAAACAAACAAAAACTGAGAAAAATAACCTCTGATCTAGAATTCCTAAATTGTCACTGTCCCATTTGTCAATGCCACACCTTACAGCTGAATAGAGAACTCCATTTTTAAAAAAAACCCATAATATTGCATTGCTTTTGTCTTCTTCTATGTTTCTATGACTAATTCTGATTAAAATCCTTTATATTAATGTTCTTTCTAGCTCCTACTCCAACTCCAGCCCCCATTTACGGTAAACTAATGAGTCTTCTCTTTCCATTTTCACATTTGCAGACATTGCTTTCTTATCTCTGTCACATCATTGCATTTCTTTAAAGAAAATGGCTTCCAGTTATTATGGGCTTCATTTACCATAGTCAAATATTTCTTATAACTTTATAGTATACTGTAAGGTTAGACTATTTTGATCATTGTATTTCCAGTTGTCTCTAAATATTTTATTTGCTATTATAAAATTATTCTATCTTATAAAAATCTCTTCTTATATGGTAGCATAAATCATATATAACAATTTCTCACCCGTATTTTACAGAAAAAAAAGATATTTCTTAGAATCATTCTGAAAGTTCGATTTTAGTTGTCTACTAAGATTTGTTTAGGAACTAGAGAGATGGCTCAGTAGATAAGAGTGAAAGCAAAATGAAAGGAGTTCAAATCTCCAGTATCCATACATAAGCTAAACATGGCAGTCCATGCCTGTAACTTCAGTGTTGGGGGACAGAAACGGGCAGATCACAGAAGCTCACTAGCCTGCCACCTAGAAGAAGTCAACCTCTATCCTCTATGTTCTCACACATGAATGTGTGCATTCCTACATGCATGTACACATTCATAAATGAATATAACACACTATTAATAGTGATAAACACAAGGAAATATTATATTGTTTTGAGATTTCATTTCCAAGCAATGTACACCTAGGGTAAAACATGGTGTTCAGAAAATTTGACTTTTATGTCTGAGCAACCTTCCCATTTTGTGTTAAAAGAAAAGTCACCAGTGAATTAACAAAAGAAAGGATCTGACAATGTTATGTTATTTTTCTGAGTCTGTAAAATAATCAGAAATTATCTCTAGAAACATTTTTGTTTAGAAAACTCATCTTTTTTCAGCACACAAATTTTTGTGGCATAATCTCAGCTAGATTTTACATAGAATCACTTATTCTTTTTAAAACCTGCCCTCTGTGGACACTTAATACTGCCTTACTGATGAAAAAGGGACCAGAGGATTGTGGTCCCCCAGAAGTCAGAGCCACCTCTATAAAGAAGTTAATTTTTTTAAAGGGAGTTAGCTTCACAAGCACCATTTTCAGGAAGCACCCTTGCTTCTCTGTGACCTTTGTTCTAACCTCTGTCCCAGAGAGAGCATGCCTATGTACTCGGAGAGCTCCCCACCCATCAACACAATCCTCAGGAGCTTCCAGATGCAGTGATCATTTGTCTCAAAACCCTGAGAATCCTCTGAACAGCACATGTCACTTGCCTGCATTTGTCTCTTAGCCTTGACTATTCTGTTTCCATTGTGTTGTTGGAAATGAAGCTTTAATGTTATTTCTGCCTGTGCTCGTTTCTGCTCATGAGAGGACATGTACTGAGCATGCTGAAGACCCTTATGCTCTGCTTAAGTGGATTTGGCAAACCATGGTCTTGAAAAGCAAATAAGCAGAGCTCCTTGATGTATTGGTCTGTGCAGTGTTCTCAGCAACCTCAGTTGTGTCTGTTTCATTTCCATTGCATGCTCACTGACCACTAAGAGTGATGTGTCTCTAAGGTGTCCCTCTGTATATAGCATCACAAACACAATAAAACTGCCTTTCAAAAAGACAGGTAACCATTTGTGTGTGTGTTTGCTCCACAGATGTCCCGAATCCTCCCTTTGATTTAGAATTGACCAATCAACTTGACAAAAGTGTTCAGCTGACATGGACCCCAGGCGATGACAACAATAGCCCCATTACAAGTATGTAGTGTTTTTTGTTTTATGGCTGGTAAACCTAATGGCCATTCCTGAAGCAATACCTGTAACAATTTTATGATGCACTGCTGTAATTCCTTACAAATGCATTTACTGTTGTTCTCATCATCACTAATCAAAGATACTTTGGTTAGAACCAAAGTATGATGAACTTCAGAGATGGAGCCATTCCTGGTTATAGCTTCTGGTATGTCTAATTAATTCCTGAAAATGTTCTTAAGCAAACACACTATCATTTATGTTTAAGATCTATAAAAATCACCTTACATATCTGCCACTGTCCTAGCTAGGGTTATGATTGCTGCATTAAAGCACTGTAACTAAAAGCAACTTGGGGAGGGAAGAGATTTTTGGCTTACACTTCCACATCACTGTTTATCAGTGGAGGAAGACAGGTCAGAACTCAAGCAGGGCAGGGGCCTGGAGGCATGAGCTGATGCAGAGAGCATGGAGGGGTGCTGCTTGCTAGCTTGCTCCTCATGCCTTTCTCAGCTCACTCTCTTATAGAAACCAGGACCACCAACCTATCCACAATGGGATTGTTACCATCCACAATCAGTCACTAATTAAGAAAATGCACTACATGTTTGCCTATAGCCCAATCTCATGGGGGCCTTTTCTCAGTTGAGGCTCCCTCCTCTCTGATGGCCCTAGATTATCTCAAGTTGACATAAAACTACCCAGGACAAACACAGTAGATAGGTGTATCTTGTAAGTCATTCATTTAAGCCACTGCTTTTGGGAGATACTGAAAGGCCAGTCTAAACTTGGGGAAAATGACCCAGGTGCTCTATTACAGGACCATCGTTTATAATAAAACTGCTTATACACAATAGGTCCTTAAGTTCCAGCATAAGTGCTTTTCTTCCTGTTTTCCTTTGATACAAAATGACATATTCAACAGTGTTAGCTCCTCACTTTAAGGCATCAGTGGAGGGAATAAAATCAGATGAGAAACCAAGGCATTTGGATACAAAAACATTTGTTAAATCAGAATGATAGGCTTCAAGGCTTGATGTTAAAGCTAAAGAGATACCCAAAAGAGTAGACACAGTCATAAGTCTGAAATATATTGTTACTTTTAAGTGGAGGCTTCAGGAAGGCCAAGTACCTTCCAGATTATTCCAAAATCACAGCTATGTTGCTCCACATCTGTGGAGCAAACACACACACAAATGGTTACCTGTCTTTTTGAAAGGCAGTTTTATTGACTTATTTATTTATGTTTTAGCAGGGCAGGGGGTGTCTCCCACATGCGTTTAGAAGGAACCACAGCACTAAGATATATACAGAAATGCTTTGCAGAGGCATGGCATTATCACACTATGATACAGTAACCTAATATAAAGTACCTCAAGCCAATTTCATTCAGGCGTGATACCTAATTTTTTGCAAAGGTAAAACATGGCAGACCACAACATTCTAGCAATAGAGAAAGAACCTGAAAGGTATGTCTTCCTCCCTCTCGTGACTGCAAGCTTCCCTGGCCACACCACTATTAACCAGTGTGTACCTTCTAACAGGAAATCCAGTGTGTATGATCTAGCCAGTCTTTGTATTGTTAAAGAGATGTAGCACCAAGCATGTACTCTGCTGTATCCTGCTCAGTTTTATGTGAGGATACACTTAAAGAACATCCTCCTTGATAACAGATACAGAATGTTCCACAGTGTGTGTGTGTACCATATTTTGCTACGTATGCCACACTGGCAAGCATTTAGCTTGTTTGTAAATAGGTTGCTTCAACTGAAAATCATGCAGCAAGGTGGATTCTTTTGCATGTGTCTTCACACTACATGGGTAAGCACATTTGCTCAAATTCAATTGCTAGAAGTGCAATTCCTTAAAGACTATGTATGTTAAAAAATTATTATATATTTGCAGTTGTCCTGTATAGAAATACATCGATTTCGTAGGAGGTCTGAAAATGTGCCACACTCAACAAAATATATTAAACATTTGATTGCTATCAATCTTCCTGGTAAAAAACTGCTCTTTTACTGTTACTCCTTTTTATGACAATAATTGATCACCTTTTCACATATGTATTAGGTCAGTTTTAACAAAGTTGAACTTAGCATGATAGGGGGGAAATGCCAAATAGTTCATGTGCTTAAATATTGAACTCAGAATATCCTAACAGATTTTTTTTTTTTCTGAAAAATCACTTGTGTCTTGCTACTCTTGCTTGCCATGAGTTATCTCTGGCAACCTGTCCTTATACTGACTAAACTCACTATCTTTGGTTTATGGTATGTGTGGTGTTGTGACTAGGATTCATCATTGAATATGAAGATGCAATGCATGAGGCAGGATTATGGCACCACCAGGCTGAAGTTTCTGGAACTCAGACTACAGCCCAACTGAAGCTGTCTCCATATGTGAACTACTCCTTCCGAGTCATGGCGGAGAACAGCATTGGGAGGAGTGTGCCCAGCGAGGCCTCTGAGCAGTATCTTACAGAAGCCGCAGGTAAGGCTAGAACACAGGGGCCTGACCTAAAACAGAAGAGGTTTCTATGCCTCTCAGAGAACCGAAGCTTACTCGTGCGGGACTACTTCATTTCCAGAACCAGATCAGAATCCCACAGCTGTGGAAGGACTAGGAACAGAGCCTGACAACTTGGTGATTACATGGAAGGTGAGCCACAGAGCCTTTTTTTTTTTTTTCCTCAGCATTTTTAGACTGAACAAAAAAGTTCATTTTAGAATAATATTTGTGTTAACACTACTTTTTACTCATTGTGGGAAAAAAATACTTATCTTTATTTAGGCGTCAATGTTATATAGTAAATTAAAATTTTCTATCTAAAAGTTGGGCATGGTGGCACATTCCTTTAATCCCAGCATTTAGCTTGTTTGTAAATAGGTTGCTTCAACTGAAAATCATGCAGCAAGGTGGATTCTTTTGCATGTGTCTTCACACTACATGGGTAAGCACATTTGCTCAAATTCAATTGCTAGAAGTGCAATTCCTTAAAGACTATGTATGTTAAAAAATTATTATATATTTGCAGTTGTCCTGTATAGAAATACATCGATTTCGTAGGAGGTCTGAAAATGTGCCACACTCAACAAAATATATTAAACATTTGATTGCTATCAATCTTCCTGGTAAAAAACTGCTCTTTTACTGTTACTCCTTTTTATGACAATAATTGATCACCTTTTCACATATGGATTAGGTCAGTTTTAACTAAGCTGAACTTAGCATGATGGAGGAAAATGCCAAATAGTTCATGTGCTTGAGTTCAAGGTCAGCCTGGTCTACATAGTGAGTTCCAAGATAATCAGGGCTCTTACACAGAAAAACCCTGTCTAGGAGAAAAAAAAAAAAGCCCTTTGAGCTGGAGAGATAGCTCAGAGGTTAAGAGTACTGACTGCTCTTCCAGAGAATCCTGGCTCAATTCACAGCAGCCAAATGAAGCAGAAGAGGAGAGAAAAAAAATAGTGTCCTATCTCTGGGGGCCAAAATGGACAGGTGAGAATCTGAGCTTTGGTACTTGTAGATAGTTGTCAAGTATCTGTCAGTCATCTATAAGATAGGAATAATAAAAATACCTCACTCAAATATGTACTCAAAAAATGCTGGCTGTTATCATCATCAGAAAGACCATTTGGAAGACATGCATCAAGCTATTCCCAGTAGTTAAATTATTATTATGATCATTCTTACTTACTTTATCTGTGTATTCTGGATTTGAAAAATCAATATTAAAATAAACATTTATTTTTATAATGTCAAAATTTTAGATCTATGCATGCACACAGACACACACATATATACTCATGTGCATATTTATATGTACATAGAATAGACAAATATAATTTTTTAATAAAGAAACAGTTCATAAGTTTCCATCTCCAGGTGAACAATTATGAGGTATGACACAAATAGAAATATATAAAGTGAATCTAGATAACTAGAATGTTTTAAGACTCACTGACACATATTATGGAGCCAGTGTTTGGAAGGTTCATCATGTGTTATTTACTACTTTAGAATTACAATATACAACCTTTAAAGTTTGGTTCCAAACAAACTTTTGATCTCGTCACAAGTGAAAAAAGAGAATAGTCTCTGTAGAAGTGAGTTTTTAATAGCTTGCATTTTAGTGTTTCAGCATTCGCTTTATTTAGTCTAGGAATTGTATTTGCTATTCCTGTGAAAAGCTGTCCAGTTACTCTGTTTGGCTTTTTTCATAGCCCTTGAATGGTTTTGAATCGAATGGGCCTGGCCTTCAGTACAAAGTGAGCTGGCGCCAGAAAGATGGTGATGATGAATGGACGTCTGTGGTTGTGGCCAATGTATCCAAATACATTGTCTCTGGCACACCAACCTTTGTCCCATACCTGATAAAAGTTCAAGCCCTGAATGATGTGGGGTTTGCTCCAGAGCCAGCTGCAGTCATGGGGCATTCTGGAGAAGACCGTAAGTGTCCCTTGTTCGTTCCATTCTACTCTTGCCCATATGGGCAGACCTACCAAGGTGCAAACTGAGGCTATTTTCAGAGATACCTAGGTTAGCAAGGGAAGAGGTAGCAATCATTTTGCATATTTCTCTTCATTTGTACAGCCTACTATGTGATAAGCAGTGATTCAGTGCCAAAGAAATTGTTTGGTGGTAGAACGCTTTCCTGACTTGTGTAAAGCTCTAGATTCCAAATGCAGAGCTTGTCGGTGGGGCAAATGAAAGTTCACAGTGTTAAAGTTGCTTTCATAGTTTCACAGTTGAATGAATAATAAAATGTCTACTTTAACTGTCAACAGTCCCTATAATAGGATTCTATAGTATAGTGTGGAGTGTGCTTCAAGCCAAAGTTATTGAATATTGTGACATTTTTGCATGAAATACAACATAGCAGCTATTTTCACCACTACCACGCTTTCTTGTCTTGTTTCTAGTTCCAATGGTGGCTCCTGGAAATGTGCGTGTCACTGTGGTGAACAGTACCTTGGCAGAGGTACATTGGGACCCAGTACCTCTGAAGAGCGTCCGAGGACACTTACAAGGCTACCGGGTAGGTGAAGGGAACACTTTGTGTTCTTTGATTAGTATTAAGGCTGTGGTGAAGGCCGCTTGTTACGCATACCATTTTAAGTTGAAATTATGTGGTTGAATCATTAAGTTGAATTATCTGTTCACGGACTTAAGAATTTACAAGTTCCTTTGCTCACTGTCCCCAGCCACACCTAAAGACCCAGATAGAGATGACTTGAAATATCACTTATCTAGGGTGATAAAATGATGTTTTCTCTATGTTTCACAGGTTTCTCACCTTTTTGGAATTATTCTGCTAACTAAACAGTACATGTGAAATAAGGCAAACTGTTTTTTTAAGAATTAGAATGTCACAAATTGCACCTAGCTTTACAATAATATGGAAAGCACTAATAAATGAGGTTACACTTTAAGAATCTGTGGCCCATAACTGAGTCATTCTTATGAGTATTTTTTTTTCAAAAAAACATGGGAACACTGATTCCTAGAGATGTTTTATTCATTTATAAAGAACCCCACACTAGCATCACTACTTTGATTTGACACTGACCCCTAGAGGATTTTTGTACTGTACTGTATTTTCCCTTCACCACCACCCCCGCATATGTTAATTTATCTTGAAAAAAATGCCTTTAAATTCCTAGGAAGCCTTCAAGAAAATGTAATATACAAAAATTCTCTCATCTTTTGACCAAAGTTAATCAACACTTGACTTATCTTTCCAAAACCTGTGCCTGCATTTTAAAAGTATCTTTAATTAGATGGCTTGCAGTATAGGTTCATATGGCCTTGGAAGAAATCCTCAGTAACCCATAAGCTCAAGGTACCACAAAAACAGGATAAAAGCCTTGTTAGGGTGAAGATTAAATTAAGTGATGTGCTATGTATAAGAGTATATATACTCTATAAGAGTATATAAACAATGGGCAGTAAAAATCATATAAGTTAAATCATTATGGCCATTTTTTTTCATTTCTGAAAGAACTAAGTGAGCCCTATTCATTTCATTTCTATTTTAATTCATTCATTTATTACTTTGTTAAAATAATAAATCACAGCTTCATCATGTAGACTTGCTTCCTTGTTATCTGTAGGCTTCTGTCCCTCTTGTGTAAGAACTAGTATCCATTAGTTTTACTAATTATGTAAAATTCCCCAAACTATTTTTATGAAAAACAGCAGTTCAGCTTTAAAAATTATGTGTGTATACACATGCATGTTCACTCCTACAAGTAGGTGAGTGAGTAAGATGAGGGCGATGATATCTAACAGTGAGTGTATGGAGGTCCAAATGTAGGATCCAGGGATCAAACTCAGGTTGACAGGCTTTCACAGTGAGGACCTTCCCCTGCTGGGCCCCCTCGCCAGCCCCAGTGCTTTGGTTTTGTAACCATGAATTATATTGACTTCTTGTGACTCCCTGACTGGGGTTCTTGCTTCTTCAGATTTATTACTGGAAGGCACCGAGCTCATCTAAAAGAAATAGACGCCACACTGAGAAGAAGATCCTCACCTTCCAGGGCAGCAAGACTCACGGCATGCTTCCAGGGCTGCACCCATACAGCCACTATGCACTCAATGTCCGAGCGATCAATGGGAAAGGGGAAGGCCCAGCCAGTACTGACAAAAGCTTCCATACTCCAGAGGGAGGTAAGGAATGAGTGTGTGCCTGGGATCAAAGAGCACACAGCATATCCTGAAAGGTTTTCTATTACGGAAGGCCCTCCATTGAGAGGATACTCTTGAAGTTAAATGCGTGATTATAAATAATCACAGCACACACAAAACTGGCAAAATGTCACTCACATATGACCAGTGGCAACACACAATGCTTCAGAATCCAGAATGCTGTTAGCAGATGCCTTCTTCCCCTTAAATTTTTTCTCCTCATTCATGCTATCTGAAACAATGTTAATGTAGCATTTGAGTCATTAGCTTTCTGAGCTGAGTCACATTCTGTGACTTCCCTAAGCTTCAGTAGAAGCGTCTCTCCTCTGGAAAGTGTGAGTGCTGGAAGGAAGATGTAAGACAATACTCAAAAAGAAAGATGTTTCTGTAAGTTGGAGTTGACTCACACGCTTTCATGATTTCTTGTATCTTATAACGTTGTCCTGACTTAGAAGAGTAGAAGTCTTACATCAAGCTTCAAGGTGCCGGAAACTGCAGCACTCCCAGTGCTAAGGTAGAAGGGCTCTTTCCCCTGTAATCTCTCACCACTGAGGCCGCATGTGTCAAGGGGCTTAGAAAAGATAAACAGGATTAAAGAACGAAAGAAAGTGGGGAAAATGATTTGTCACAACCCTATCAAAAAACACAGCTCCTACAAAATGCAAGTGTGAGAAAAGGAAAGGACATCATGCATGATCTTTGGTGTCATGAATACTAATTTGTGGGCCAGAAGCCCTTAGCCTGCAGACTGTGTAGTCCTTGTGGGATCTGCTGAGACATTTAAGGACTACCATGAACTTCCTGCAACAACACAATGCAGCGTGTCAACACATTTTTTTCTAGAGAGAAGAGACCTATGACCTCCAAAAATTAAGAACCAATTAGGTTGAATCTTAGAAGCCTGTGGCAAGCATGATTACAGGCCTCGGCAAAGGACAGGAAGAGGAGAGAAGCAGAGGATCTGGTTGAGAAAAGAGTTTATTGCCAAGATTTAGCATCCCAGGAGATGGTAAAAACAAGAACACCAAATTGGCTCTCTGGTTTCTGACTAGAGTGAAGCAGGGATAGCAGTGTCATTAATTGGTTTCTAGGAAATATGGAAAAAAGGCAGCATCCTGATGGAGGTCAGCTCTGATCCTCTTAAAGGTGGGAGTTGAAAACTGGGGCTATTCCATCTGATAATTTGCCAGCTTCTGTGCAGGAAATCTGAAGCCCTTAGGCCTTCTCCATCCTGGGGTAGGGAGTGAGACAACCTGTGGGGCTCTTGCTTTTACTTTCAGATCATGGGAAGCTATGAGCACTTGGGATAAGCACATCTCAGCACTTGGGCAAACTGGCCTATGCCCAAAGCCCATCAGGCGGGGCACTGGGACTATGAGGACACACCTGGTTTGTTGGGGAAACAGTATTTAATGGACCAGAACACAGCTGCTTCCTCTGAAAGGCCTGCTTAGGATGGTCTCCCTTAGCAACCACTTTGCTTTTACAAATTGAGTTAAGTGCTGCCTACTTTAAAATAGATTATTTGAGTCCCTATAAAGACAGTCACAATATATTTTGAGAAGATGATTTAAATGAATTTAAATGGAAGTGATTTTTAAAAAATATAAGAGAAGAAAAGAAATAAGTCTCTGCCACAGATTTGTGTTAATGTATTTTCAGCTGAATCATAAACCCAAACTGGAAACGAAAACCTGGATCAATTGTGTAAATAGGACAAGTGTGTTTGCTTTGGAATGTTCTTTACAAATTGTGTTGACTGTTTGTTCTCATTAAAAGTCCCTAGTGCTCCCTCATCTTTGAAAATTGTCAATCCTACACTGGACTCTCTCACTTTGGAATGGGACCCACCAAGCCAGCCAAATGGCATCCTGACTGAGTATGTCTTAAAATATCAGCCAAGTAAGTCACCATGATAAGGAGAAGTTGGATTTTAAATGAACTTCTGTTATAAAATGCAAGCTGGTTATTTTTATATATACCTTCAAGTATTAGTCCAGAAAGAGCTTCAGAGCATACTTGTTATAAAAAAATATTATATGTGCTATTGAAAATTAAGTTATTTTTTGAATAATACAGGTTATTAAGCGTGGGCCTGAAGGGAGGGTCCTATCATTAGATTAGGAGACTATTATGTGACAAAAAAAAAAAAAATGAAGAGGAATTTTTTTGGCCACGGATTCCTAAAAGAGTGTTGGAGTTATTAACAATGTTGAACTTCATCAGCAAAGACAGAATGAAAACTGCTATTGTAATCCAACTGTCAAATTTTCCTAGTGTGTAAGCCATTTGTTTACTATATGTTACATTTTACAATTTTAATGGTCGTTAGTATGTTAGCCAATGAATAAGGAGAATTGTAAAAGGCTTGTATACTGGGAACATTATTTTTTGAATATTATTAATAATACTATTTGCAATAGTATTTCTGTGACAGCTAATGGAGAATCCACTGTTTGTCACTTCTCATTGACAGTTAACAGCACACATGAACTAGGCCCTCTGGTAGATTTAAAAATTCCTGCCAACAAGACACGCTGGACTTTAAAAAATTTAAATTTCAGCACTCGGTATAAGTTTTATTTCTATGCACAAACATCTGTGGGATCAGGCAGTCAGATTACAGAGGAAGCAGTTACAACTGTGGATGAAGGTAAGATGGGTATGTATAAAATCTGTATAATTACAAGTATCAGGGAATTTTTAGAAGCATTAAAATGTACTCTTCTTTTTCTCTTGCCATGGGATATCTATCTTATCTAATAATATATTTATTTGTAATATCTCATCCCAATGTATGGTAAAAATCAGTTATTTTGTTCATTTATTTGGGTGTTTATTTTTCAAGCCTATATGAAGTTTCTAAACTTACATTTTAAAATATTGGAATAGGTGGCTAAGATGGCTTGGTGCTTAAGAGCACTTACTGCTCTTGCAGAGGACCTAGGTTCAGTTCCTAGTACCCATTTGGTAGCTCACAACTGCTTATAACACCAGTTCCACTGGATATGATGCTTTCTTCTGGTCTCCACAGGCACCTGATATGCATATGGTGCACATAAACTCATGCAGACACACACACATACAAATAAATAAATCTTTTAAAAATATTGGATCAGGAAGAAGAAAGAACAATACTGGTCACATTTGAGTTCAAGGTTCAATGTAACTTTTTGCCTATACGCATGTACATATATGTGACTATATATAATTCTAGCTCTAGGTCCTAAGTCTTGCTTGTCTATATATTGATTTAGACTTTTTAGAAAAAAACTAAAAATAATTATTAAATAATGCACTTATTTCATGCATAACAAAGAAACATTGTATTTTGGTATGTCATCTTTAGAGGAAGCAAAAAATGTCCCATTAAATTGAGTATTTTAAAAAATCATTCAGAAATTTTTTTGATTAAAGGGGAAATGATGCTAAAGAGATAGATCAGTGGTTCTGAGCACTTTTGTCTTACAGAGGACCCAGGTTCAGTTCCCAGCATCCACAGGATGGCTCACAACCATCAATAAATACAGTTCCCAGATATCTGATGCCCTTTTCTGACCTCAGTGGGAACCAAGCATGCATGCAGTGCACATTCATAAATGCAGGCAAAACATTTACACTTCACATGTATAAAACAGATAAACCTAAAAGTATTTTAAGTATTGTGAAAGATTTTTTTGTTTTGAATGTCTCTAAATTGTAGAATTTCTTAAGGACTATTCATCTGGTTATTGGTTATCTTCAGTAGCTTCTACGGCATATGAAATTAAAAATTCTGTCCAAAAATGGGTCAAAACATCCTAAGCCTTCTTAGAATAATGCACCTTAAGTAATGTTTATATTTGACTATGGAGTAAGTTTGGGAAGAACAATACATTTTTGTCCCTGTGCCTAATGTAATAGGCTTCATTCTTCTTGCATGCTTTAGCATTTTAATAAGTGTTCTTTAAAATATGGCTGTACATGCTCACGGGTGTGTTACATCTAACTATCTAGTGTCCTGTTTCTGTTTCCCTTCATCAAGCTGGTATTCTTCCGCCTGATGTAGGTGCAGGCAAAGGTAAAATAATTCATCTGCATGACTTTATACTTGTATGAACTTTGTAATGTTAAATGTGGAGAAGTGCAGCATGGGTAAAAATGAGAAAATAAAATATTTTCAGAACCACCAAAAGGAGAATATCTGGTCCAATAGTGGCTTTGAAATTAGTTTCTACGTAGTTTTGAGTAGAAAATCGCATGTTTAAACTCACAATTTTTTTTTCTCAAGACTTGTCCCTGGTGAAAATCCTAATTTTAGATTATAAGAGTATAATTTGGGTTAGATCAGATGGAACCAAGACTGAAGATTTGTCACAGATCTTCCATATGGCCATGTCACATATCAGGAATTTGAATCCTAGATGAAAACAGCCTTCCACAAATAGCTCAACTGAGCTTCTGATTGCCATCTGACCTGGCCTCACTCCTGAGTGACATAGGGTACTTCCATTTGATAGCATTACAACATACTATCTTTTTGAGCTTTGGCTTAGTGATACCCCACAACTGATCTGTGACAGTCTCTGCACATAAGTGTTCCAGTCAGCCTCCATGCTTTGCTCAGCTGTCTCACTCTATCATGTCTTTGCCACTAACTGCTCAAGTCTCCCCTTCCTGAGCTATAGTCAATGATCCTCAGTGGATGGCATCTACTCTCCTTTAGTTCTGACTGCCCTCTGTGTCCTAAACACTTGCTGCAGAATGTTGTTTGATAACTTGTAATAATTCTTCCACCTGTAGCAAATACCCCACATTTGACTTCTGGCTATTGGTCCACCAGGCACATAGAAAGCAGCTATGTGCTTGCCTCTGAGAACTGTCTCCCAGTGAAGTAGCGAAATACCCACAGTCAGGACTTGTCCTGGGCTGTAAGAGACCAGATGAGTATAAATAGAAGGGAAGGAAAAGAACAAGAGAGCTGGGAGTCTTGTCTTAAGTGTGTCCACGTCCACTATTGTAAGCTTCAACTTGATATATATTTTCTATTTTCTTAGAAATTCTGCTTATAGCCAGAGCCTTGGTGAATTGCAAGATTAATTTTAGAGCAAATGAATCAAAATTATATTCATTTTCAGTCATTTTAAATTATATTTGTGGTTTTAGACTTAAAAGGACAACGTTGTAGCAGTTCTAAGCTTCTACTGTATGTAGAGTAACTGTTCTATATGCATATCTCTTTTCTGGGATATGCTAAAAGGATGGGTAGTTGTACAACAAGCTATGCTATGTAACTTTGACTCAAAAATTCCACTGAAAGCCTGGCTGCCTTATGTCTGTGTCCATGGCCAGTGGCAGCCAAGAACTTGTGCTTCCCTGGGGCTGCCAGTGACACAAGTCTGTGCTTCCCTCTTGCTGGTCATATTTCAATACAGTAAACTCTATTTTAAACTCAAATGAAAATAAATCTATATTAAAAGACTTTTGGGTTTTATTAGATGTTACCAAATTCAACTGTGGACAATTTATGAGAGAAAAACAAAGCTGCACATGCTTAGTACACTCTCCTCAGTATAATTGAGTTGAGAAAAAGCTGAGCATGGTACTTTAATCCCAGCACTCAGGGAGGCAGAGACAGATCACTGTGAGTTTAAGGCCAGCATAGTCTACAAAGGCAGTCCAGGATAGCCCAGGACTGTACATAGAAGCCCTGTCTCAGAAAAAAAAAAAAGGAAAATAATTAAGTTGTGAATAAATCATTAGGAGTCCATTTTGATCCATTCCTTGTCTGATTCAAAGCATCAATTACATAAAAATTACCTTGTTTGGCAGTTCTTGTTCCATTTCTATGGTTCTTTAGATGATCTCAGGGGCCAGGGCTCTGGGAGCTAGCTCTGAGAAGGTTTATCAATGAAATGAAACAAGACCTTAGCAAAGTGGATGTGGGCTTTGCCCCCACCCCACTGCTAGAAGATCTGTATCCCTGTGTCCCATCACTTTGACACTGATGCGCTTGACACCAGACACCAGAACAGATTTGTGGAGTAATTAGTTGATACAGGAATGTGGAGAAATTAGTAAGCCTGTGCTCTGCTTAATTTGCAGCCACCATGGTCACCCCAGGACTGAATGGAAAAGCTCCACTAGGCCACAGCCAGTGCTGAGTCCTCCCTGGGATATGACTCTCACTAGATGATTTTTACTAGAGTAAAGATCCAATAAGTTAAAAACTCAAGTTTAAAGTTCATGCCTTTATTTGACCTGAACAACAGCAACAAAATCCCACACAAATGTGTTTGAACACTCAGTGTAGCAGGTAATGCTGTCTCCTTGGCACAGATAACACAACTACTTTTTAAATGACACTGTGAATCAAGAAAGTTTAAAACAAGACTTTTCCCTTCACATGCTTGAAATGTGGCAGCACAATGCCAAACCTGTAGTATGAATGAAATGCTACATGAGCACCAAGAAGGAGAGCATTTATTTGGCCCAGCAAGGTCAGGAAAGGCTTCACAAAGAACTTACCTTAGTGCTGGGTCTTGAAGGCCAATTTTCTCTAACAAGTGAGTCAAGGTTGAATTCTTGGTCAGAAACACAAACAAAGGCCAGGATTAGAAAACCCACAAGATGCTATGTTATAGCTAGCAATGTACTAGTGGAAAAGAGATGCCCTTGAGTTGTGACTGGATTGGAGGCCAAAGGTGAATAGCTCTAGCAGCCACAGAAGCCTGTAATTAGAGGTAAGTCCTTGAGTTTTAACAGGGAAGTTTTGCAGTTTAGGAATGTGGCTGCGGAGAAAGGTTCACTGTGGTAAGAGGTAGGCAAGGAAACCCTTGGAGAAGCCAAGCTCAGAGATAGCACTGGGAGCCCCTTGTTCATTGCCTGGGATGCCAAGCACTCAGTGAGCAAGAAAGTGGAGCAAGAACAGCTAACAGGAAGAAGGTTAGAACTCCTTGTTGTAAAAGTGGCCAAGCAATACAACCTGAAGAAACTGTAATCTGACATTGAAGAGAAAAATAAATACAGGTTTTAGTAAAGACACTTTAGGTACAGTTAATAACACATTAGAGATCTAAAATACGTCTGTCTTAAAATTGGAAGTTTCCTCACCTGACTTTAGCTTCTAGCAGTCACCCTTCTGCCCTATCTTTCTGTTTGGCTGCTTTAGATTCCATATGTAATTAGACTCTTTCTGAGTCTGGCTTATTTCACAAATAGTGTTTTCTTCTTCTGTAAGACTGAGTGGTATTCCTTCATGTGCACGCCAGTTATGGTTATCTGCTGATCTGTCCAAGGACCTTTCCTTAGTTTCCCTGTCCTTATTCACAAAGAGTGCTTCAGTGAACACAGTGGGACTGACATATCTTCAGAACACCAATTTAATTTTAGTAAAGCTGGAAATAAAAATGTAAGTGTCAGAACAATCCAGAAAAGAAGCGCTAGAAAGAAAGCAGAAAAGGATATTCATAGATACTACTGTTTCAGGACCGACTAGATGACTCATCTGGTAAAGATACTCGCCACCAAGCTGATGACCTGAGTTTAATTCCCAGAGCCGGTCTGGTGGAAAGAGAGAACCGATTTTCACAACTTGTTCTCTGACCACCACCCAAGAGCCATGTTGTATGTACACATATAAGCACACACATGCACATGTGCACACACACACATACACAGACACACACACACACACACACACACAAATGCATGTAAATAAATTTTTAAAACTTTAAGCTTTAAAAAGCCAGATGTTGGGCTGGAGAGATGGCTCAGAGGTTAAGAGCACTGGCTGCTCTTCCAGAGATCCTGAGTTCAATTCCCAGCAACCACATAGTGACTCACAACCATCTATAATGAGATCTAGTGCCCGTTTCTGGCAGGTAGGTGTACATACAGACAGAACATTGTGTACATAGTAAATAAATAAATCTTTTTTTTAAAAGCTAGATGTTATCTGGTTAAAGTTATTTAGCTACGGTTCTGCTTTCAAGAAACTACAGTTATTCCAAGATTAAATTCATCAGTTTTATGATGTCACAATAATTTTTTAAGACATGCTCACATGTATCCTAAGCTAGCCTTGTCTCCTAGAGTGGCCTAGAACTTGATATGTAACTGAAGAAGAACCCTGACTTCTCACACTCCTGCTTCTACCTCCAAGTTCTGGGACTGCAAGAATATGCCACCGCACCTGGATTTATGCAATGCTAGGGCCACTCCTAGGGCTTCATAGACATTAGATGAGCACTCTACCAACTAAATTCCAAGCTCATAGTCCAGAATTTTTAAAAGAACCTTATTATGCCAGGTGCAGTGGCACACACCTGTAATCCCAGCACTCAGAGAGGCAGAGGAAGGTGGATCTCTCTCTGTGAGTTAGAGGCCAGCCTGGTCTACAAAGTGAGTTCAGGACAGCCAAAGCTACACAGAGAAACCCTGTCTTGGAGATAGATGGATAGATAGATAGATAGATAGATAGATAGATAGATAGATAGATAGATAGATAGATATTGGTGTGCCCTAGGTTTCAGCTGGTGATAGTTCACACACATGACCATATAGTTCTTTTTGTTTATTTTACCCCTTGCCATTATCCACTTAAGAAGATAATCTGGGAAAATTAAAATTGTTTTTGGTAATTCAGTAATCACTCTGCCCTCTGCTATTCCTTTTGCATCAACACAATACAGCACAAAGTATGCATGTCACCCAGTTATATCTCACAGGTCAAGTGCGTTTTAAACTGTAATGTGCGTTTTAAATTTTGTATATCCTTATTAATTAAATTTGTCTGTAAACAATATCATACATGTGTACACTGCACACCTTTCTACCATCCCTCTCCAACCCCTCTCCTCCCCACAGATCTCTTTATACACCTCATCCTAAGATATGATACTTCATCAGACAGCATTTAACACAGAACTTCTAAATTATATAACATTTTAGAATTAATTTCAGAGTCCAGGGAAACTTCTCAGTGCTTTCTGATTTCATATCACATATAATTTCTCTGGGAGTAGCAAAAGGATCTTATAATTTTAGCTCACATAGTTCTCACTTTTAGTTGAAGCTATTGGGGTGGGGCTGATAGAATTAGCACCGGGCTGTTCAAATAACACTTCTAATTACTTTAGATATGTTTTTAGTCAGTTGTATGGAGAACATCAAGGAGCCTCTATAATTTGGATCTTTAGATGCTGGTTAGGCTCTCAGATGCTCTTCAGGAAATGCTGTGTAGCCAGAGCCAGGCAAGACTGTCACTGTCTGGGATGTATCATGTCAGCTAGTTCCTGCTCCTTTTATTTCTTCTTGACCACCATGTTTATACCTGTTTCTTCATCATATCCTTCAGTAGGATCCTAGCCAACATCCTCTAATGCACAGATGTGAAATCCTGTAATGAGGAATTTATCAGATCCTCAGATTCTCAGGTTGTGACTCACAATAGATTAGAAGTCATTATTCTAGAGAATATTCTTTTCCTCCCAACATAAATTCTCTGAAGACCTACACTGAAAAGCTAAATAAAACAGAAAAGTAGCCCCATGGTACCTGAAAGTCTGATATCCTCTAACGGCTTCTGCTCTCAGGAAAGTTCATCAGTCACCATTGTCCATCAATAAATGAAGACAGTGACATTTACTGGGACTGGATCTAATGGAAAGCAGTTTACATTACTCAGAACTCATGGACTAGAACTCATAACTTTAATAATATATCACTACTCTGATTATTATAATATTTTAGTAACTGGGTACATCTTTCTATAACAAGAGTAAAAATGCAGAGACTAAATTTTTTACAATAAATTCTAACATTTTATTTGCACAATTTCAATCATTTTATCTTTCAATCAGTGTGTATGGCGCTATAATATGATTGTTTGTTTTGTTTTTCTGTTGTGCATTTAGTCCGAGCAGTAAATCCCAGGATCAATCTCACTGCTGCAGCTGCTGAGACATATGCCAATATCAGTTGGAAATATGAGGGACCAGAGCATGTGAAGTTTTATGTTGAATATGGTGTAGCAGGCAGTAAGATATGATTTATTACCCTGCTTTTGATTTGGGGGACACATTTTAAGAGACCAATAATGTTTACAATTTACTATGGCCGAATTGAAAGATAACTTGATTCCATCAAAATAATCAGAGTCATTTCAATAAAACCACAATGAACCACAAGCCCACATATTTAATATATAAATAGAAATATTCTGTTATCAATAGCCAGGGGTGCATAAGTTCACTGCATGTTATTTTTCATGTCAGAGCACTTTAAATTGGTTCTGTATATGCAACACGTAAATAAAATACTAACCTTTAAGTACAAATAAGACAACTTTTTTTTCCAATTTGGAATTCCTAGAAGTAGAAATCAGATTAACCCTGCAACATTTTACAAGCAATTGAAGAAAATTAAAGCTGTGGGAGCATCCTTTTTTGTCTTGGTGTTTTGTATTACCAAGTTTTATATATTCCAAGTTTACATCACAGCCATGTGTCGTGGAAGGTGCAGGCAGCTTGAGCTTTCAGTGACTTGTGGAAACCCATCCATCACTTGCTCAATTCAGTGTGCCCTACATATCACAGCCCGAATGACCAGTGGGTGTTTGCACAATGTCTGACAAAATGTTGCACACCATCCAATTTTTTATTCAGGCCCTTATCAATCAAATACATATTTTCATAAATAGCAGTCCCTTTAGAAATAACTTGATTTCATCAATTCTTGAAAAATATTAAATTTTATAAGTCAGATACAATTAAAGACATTAAAATTTATCAAAAGATTCATCTTATGACTCTTTATAAACAATTCCCATAGTGCATTGAAGCCACTTAATGTAAAATAGTTCTTAAAGTAAACATCTTGGGAGAAATTCAGCCATTCATGGTCCAAGGAGGACATAAGGCTGTATTCTCTGTATTAAAAAGAATAATGTCCACAATGCGATATGTGTACCTGTGTGCACACTGAGTGTCCAATAGGTTCCTCTTTGAGTATGTTTTCACTTAGCTCCTCATTTTAACTGACTTATTTGAAATAATTAGATCTGCAATATCTAAAATGTTTTGTTCAGTCAGCCTAGATTTTTTTTATTTTTACCTCAAAGAGAATTATACTTTCTTGAAGTATTAAGTAACTTCTGATCCCTTGAAATATTCAAATTTGTTTTTGTTTGTTTGTTGTTTTGCAAAATTTCCATAGGCAAAGAAGAATGGAGGAAAGAAATTGTAAATGGTTCTAGAAGCTTCTTTAGGTTAAAGGGTCTAATGCCAGGAACAGCATACAAAGTTCGAGTTGGTGCTGAGGGGGACTCTGGTTTTGTGAGTTCAGAGGATGTGTTTGAGACAGGACCAGGTGAGGCACACACCACACCAGTTCTGGTTCGTGCTCAGAAGTATAAGCCACCAGACACTCCAGTTAGAGGCTGGAGCTTACAGGGATACGAATGTCTATCTGATTGATTGGGATTTTGCATTTTAATTATGTTTGTCTGCTCGTATTATAAGAGTTACAAGGTTGGACAAATCCTCTTTCAACCACATTATTACCCCAAACTATTTTTAAAGACCTAAATATAACTTCAACTTACATTATTTAGATTTGTATTTCAATTTATAATAATTCCCCTATTTAGGATTCTTCTGAATTAAATTAAAGATAATGTCTGAAATTCTTTTTAGGTTAGAATCACATCTAAGATAGTCAGAGTTCTTTACACTAAAATGGAATACAACCCAAAAGAAGCCTGTAATTTGGTTAGATGATTGATATAGTGTTACAAAGTTTGTACAAAGGAAATTCTGTTAGTCCTGTATTGCACTGTATTGCAAAAAAAATGCCTGTTTTAATTTTGTGACTGTTATTCAGAGTTTACTAGTAAAAAAAGTAAAGTTTTAAAGGGAAGAGAAATGTTCATATAAAATAATAATAATTAGTAATAATAGATATTTGGTGCCAAGAAAATAATCTCTGCTTACTCAGATTAAAACAGGGGCTTTTCGATCTGTGTTAATTCTAGGACTCAAACGTTCATCTTCTGCTCAGTCATGTCATTTATTCTTAAGGAATTATTACATACCCTTGTAGAAACCAAAGGCAAAGATGGAGTGTTGTAGTTTTATTAACAAAACATGATTTTAAAACCATTTCATATCACTTAAAAATATTCACCCAGGAAGAGTTTTAAAAAGAGAAACCAAAGTTAATAATGAATAACTTACAAAACAAGGCTTTCTAAATATGTATGCTTTAAGAAAAATCCCATCATTCTGTTCCTTCTATTTCATATTCATTGCACATATAATCTAGGAAATGTATTAAATATAAAAGGGGAATTCTAAACAACTCAGCTCTGCAAGACATTTACTTGTTAATGATAACTGTTAATTTCAAAATACTAAAAGTTTGTGTAGACATACAGCTAGAATATGAGCAATAATACAGCATTTAATCAGTCTACTGTACAATAGGCAAGAAGTTTTTTCATTCCATACTCACAAAATCCCTCTAAAGTGGGCATCATTGCTGTCCACTTCCACCATGTGTCAATTTGAAGAACTTGCCCCAGTCACAACTGCAGTCTGGTAGGGCTATAGTATGGTATAGCTAGCATGTTTGTCCATCAAAGATGTCTCCTTTAAACAAAAACATCTTTTCTTCAGGGGTAGATGCTTGCTACCCCAGTGGCAAGTGTTAGTCTTATTCAAGATGAGTAAATGGAAAGAGTGGGACATTGTTGTGTGCCAGTGATGGAGGATGCTGCAAGACCAAGTTATTGTCACCTTCTACATAATCTACATAACAACAACAACCAAGTGTTGATATAGTTCTAGTAACGTCCCCACCTCCTCCCAGGGGGCAGTGCTCTGTTCTTAGGACTAAAGGAAGCACTCCATGCAAACCTTTAATCTGCTGTTCTGGCTTCCTCTCAACACTAGGTTTTGAGGGGACGCTTACTGATTGCCTAATTTTTGACTCTGTGTCCATCCATGTGCTGCTTCTTTCTCTGAGATTTGCTAATTCCAGAAACTTCAGCTCACCTTTCCCTCCAGAGTTCATGGCAGTGAACATGGCAGTACACTTCAGAGTACATGGCAGTGCCCACCTTTGAAGTCTGTGTGTCCAGGATACTATTAACTGTGACCTGTAGCATACACTGAGACAGAAAACAGCAGGACTGTAGGGAGGACAGTGAGCAGAGCACTCTGTCCTGATGTGACCTCTCTCTAACATTGCCCTTTTTGTCCTTTATACTTCAGCCCCTCAGTTGTGGAACCCTTCTCTTTTAAGAAAGATCTGTTCTTGGGCCCAAAACCTTACTGTTTTTCAAGCTCATTCTTTCCATTTCTAACTGTTTTAACTAGACAGGACATTTATTTTTTATTTTTTTTTCTTATTAGTTACATTTTATTAACTCTGTATCCCAGATGTATCCCGCTCCCTCATTCCCTCCCAATCCTACCCTCCCTCCCTCCTCTCCGCCCTTCCCCTTTCCAAGTCCACTGATGGGGGGGGGGAACCTCCTCCCCATTCATCTGACCCTGTTTTATCAGGTCTGCAAAGTCCTCCTCTGTGGCCTAACAGGACTGTTCCTCCCTTGGGGGGTGGGGAGGTCAAAGAGCCAGCCACTGAGTTCCTGTTAGAAATAGTCCTTGTTCCCCCTCACTATGGGAAACCAATTGGTTACTGAGCTACCACGGGCTACATCCGAGCAGAGGTTCTAGGTTATATCCATACATGGTCCTTGGTTGAATGTCAGTCTCAGAAAAGACCCTGTGCCCAGATATATTTGGTCCTTGTGGAGCTCTTATTCTTTCCCCATCATACTAACTCCCCTTCTTTCATGATTCCCTGCACTCTGCCGAAGGTTTGGTTATGAGTCTTAGTGTCTGCTTTGAAACACTGCTAAGTAGTGTCTTTCAGATGCCTTCTGCGGTAGACTCCTGTCATATGTTCAATGCACATCCCATCTGTCTTTCTAAATGAGGATTGATTATCTTACCCCGTGTCCGCTCTCTTGATTATCTTTTTTAGGTGTATAGATTTCATTATGTTTATCATATCTTATAGGTCTATATAAGCGAGTATATACCGTGTTTGTCTTTCTCCTTCTGGGATATTTCACTCAGAAGGATCTTTTCTAGATCCCACCATTTGCCTGCAAATTTCATGATTTCCTCCTTTTTGATTGCTGAGTAGTATTCCATTGTGTAAAAATACCACAATTTCTGTATCCACTCCTCTGTTGATGGACATCTGGGCTGTTTCCAGGTTCTAGACAGGACATTTTTATGTTTGTGAATTCTTCATAAATATCAATCATATGTCTCACTCTATGATTCAGAGTACCAAAGAACACTGTACTCAGAGATCTCCCACCATGCAGCACAGACTATTCATGTTACAACAAGCAAAATGAGAACAACAGACTGTTCCGAAATGTCTAGGAATCAAGACAGACCTCACTCCTTTGCCTTATTTTGTATTTGCATGCTCCTTTTATGTTAGTTTAATTTATCAGCTAGTAGATAATTCAAGCAATACATGCATATGATTTAACTATAGAAATTCTAGATGAGAAGGAAATCTACTTTCATTTTTCAACTAATATCCACATATATTAGCTACTTTTTTCTTTTCTGTGACCTGATGAGACATAACTTAATGAAGAAGGATTTATTTCAGCCAGTGGTTTGAGAGTCTAATTCATCATGATGGGAAAGGATGATGGTGGAAGTGGCAAGTGGCTATTGCAGCAGGAGCCCAAAGCTACTTGTTCATGTCTTGATAGACCAAGAATCAGGCATACAGTATTGGGAGGACCAGGAAATAAGACACAAATTGAACAAATTCCTCCAGCAAGGCTTCACCTCTCAAGAATGACAACCTCTCAAGAGAACCCTAGCTGGGGACCAGGTGTTCAAACACATGAGCTTTTTGGATTCACTTCAAAGTCAAACTCTTTGAAGCTCAGATCCAAGAACAAAAAAGCCCAAAAGATTTCTTCTTTGTCTGTCTGTCTCTGTCTATGTATGTATGTGTGTATGTATGTATGTATGCATGTACCTGCTCACTTGTTGTGAGTAGCTATTCTTAAATAGTGGATTGTAGAAAAGCCAAATACTGTTTTTCTTTGATATAGAAGCAAAAATTCAAAGTTAACGTGAACAACTTTGGTCAGATTCCAGGGAACAGTTAGTTTTGCACAGCTACTCATGGGTAACTGCTGGGAAGGAATTCAATTCTGAAAGTATCCATTTGTGGAAGATAAGTGTCAGCACTAACACTTGAGCATCTTGTCTTTTATCTCATCAGTCTCATTTGATTTAATGAAAGACACAAATGCTGAAACTACTTATAACAATGCAATATTATCAAGTATTCTCATGATTAAAATAACTTTTGCCATGTAGTTTTGGGCTCTGTTTGAAGAAAGGCATGCAAAGGCCATGTGTAAATTATTAAGATTATATTGCTGAAGAGAATGTAATGAATTTTTCAAACATTTTCCAAACTTTACCTTGTTGGAAAATACCCAAGGAAGTTTATTATATTCAGACATTTGTGAATTTGGTGTCTGGCCATATTTTCAGGAATGCATTATATCAGGACAGTTAAATAGCCTAGTGGCATGTTCACTAACTAAAGACAGACAAACAGACACAGTTCCCTTCTCGCTCTTAGAAAAGCTCTTGTTCTCACCCTCTCTGGCCTTGGGATTATTACAATTCCTACCTCATAGGACTGTTGTAAGGGTTAAATGAGATCTTGCCTCCAGTACGTTCCTAGCATAGAGAAATAAATTGTTAGCTGGCATCATTATTATCCCATCCCCATCATCATCACCACCACTGTGACATGTGTATGAAAGCTAGAGCTGTTTTTACACAAGTTCTACATGTTCCTGGTTACAATACAACTCAAAGCCCCTCTGATTAATGAGGCATAGGGGGCTGTTTATAAAAGGCTTTTGGCCTCTGTTTTATGTTCCAAATAATATATTTTCACCTCCAATTTTATTTCTTAAACATTTCTCCAGACATTTTTTTACATCCCACTTCACACTTGATTTTTACTATTTCATCTTTTCCCTAGATTTTCTTTAGCAAAAGGACACAATGAAATGTTACTTCATATGGGAAATCTGGGATACACATGCTTATTTCTGCATGCAGAAGTCACACACATCTAACCCTATAGTGAAGCACTTTCAGAGGAAACTCAGATTAAAGGCACAATATAGGCATGTGTATAAAAGCAAAAGAAGAAAACATTTTTGTTGCTTATGGTTAAAAAAGAAAAAACAAAGGAATTTAATAAAGAATTCATGCAAACTTACTTAAACAAGTCCTTGTGGGCATATCTGAATAGCCACTGATGCTGCACTTTGTCCCATGCAATTGACACTTTTTCATAATACCTAAATTTAGGAGCTTTGCGTACTATGAGTAGCTGAATAAATAATTCCACATCATTTACTCAAACAGAATAGATGGAGACATAAAGAATTGTATACTTGTAAATGAGTATTTTCTCTTCAAACTGTTCACTTACTCCAAATAATGGTTCTATTGATCAAAATATATTTTAAGGTTCTTTGAATAATAGAGCCCAAACAATAACAAATACTGGCCCTTTGACAGCAGATTTGACATTCTCAGGATTTTTATTCAGAATCTTGGTGTTTTGTAAAATAATAATGTTGGCGTTCTGTGGCTAGGTTTCTTGCATGGTCCGTTTTCTTTTCTTAACAGATTTCTAAAACACTGAAAAAATAGCTTCAGCATTCCAGTGACATTTTCACCTCCCAAAGTCATTTCTTTTGAAGGGAAAATACTCCATTAGACGTATATATTCTGGTCTGCCTAAAATTCAGTTTTATATTAGCATACTTTATTTTATCCCCAAGATAATAGATTTTACTTGGTTTGGAACTGTACTTCTATTGAGAAATATGCACTTGAAGTAACTGTGAACCCAGGGTTTAGCAGGGTGCAGTGGCACTTACTCTTACTAACATCAAGATTTCTCTATTTTAAATTTTTACATAATAAAAGTTTTTCAAAGTTGAGTATGTAATTTCTCATTGATGATTGGCAGATTCCAATTTAAAGTCCTGTGAAAGGTACCTAAAGGCTCATATACTGTGGCATTGTTTGGTTTTTTTTGTTTGTTTGTTTTGTTTTTAATGAAAAGACCAAAACAGATCTCATTTTGATATTAACCTATTCCCACTGATGCCATTGATTTGTTTTGTAGCAATGGCAAGCCGGCAAGTGGATATTGCAACCCAGGGCTGGTTCATAGGTCTAATGTGTGCTGTTGCCCTCCTCATCTTAATTTTGCTCATCGTTTGTTTCATCAGAAGAAACAAGGGTGGAAAATATCCAGGTAAGAGGGATTAAAAATGCTTTCTAGTGCTACAGAATTATATGCTAAACTTAAAATAAATAAGGGAGATAGGAAAAGTCTATCCTCTTAGAGGCATATATTTGAATTTCCTGATCAAACCATTTTGACCCCTCATTATATCATACAGACTGTCATGGGTCATAGGGTACATGGAGAAATATGTCAGTCAGTTCTCCAAGAAAACCTGCTTCCTTAGGTTCCAAAAGGGTTATGAGCATTGAAGTAGCACCAAAAGCCAGTATACAGGAAAAGAAGGAGCCAGCATGTACACTTTTCCAGAGGGAATACAATAACCTGTGTGACATTACATTATGGTCCCTGTATAGTTGATGAATTTATATCTTACTTACCTGACAATTTATCATGTGATTAAAAACATTAAAAATCATTTTAAAACACTGCAAAATAATATATTTACAAAATGATTTGTTATCGTCAATACACTAATTGGAAAATAGAGAAGAAATATAAGAAACTTAAAAATCATTTCTTCAACAGGGAAAAGACTGATATAGCCTGATGTGTTAATAAGCATTGATTTAGTAAATATCAAAGCACATTCATAGCCACATTAAATACGTAGTTACACAGCATCTACTCATATAGAGATTATCTTTGCTCTGCTGTCTCTGCTCAGCAATGCAAACTTTGAACAAGGAAGTTCAGGATCCATGGATAATAATGTCACTTCAAACTTTTCAGTTAAAGAAAAGGAGGATGCTCACGCAGACCCCGAAATCCAGCCCATGAAGGAAGATGATGGAACATTTGGAGAATACAGGTGAGCCCTTGTTCCTTTCAGCCCTGCCTTCCCTGCCCTTAGACACTCCATGGGTTCTGACAACAGAACCTAATGAGCAGTGGGCCCTGCCTGGCAGTTATTACTTTAGAAACACATCCATGTCAAAATGTATCCATCCTTCTTGATTAAAACATTCTTGGTAAAATATTCCATTCAAAAATAAAAATCCTCATTAAAAAAAACTCCATTGTAGTCATAGGTTTAGAGTCAGAATAGCTTCTATTCTGTTTTTTTGTTTGTTTGTTTGTTTTTGTTTTTTGTTTTTTTTTTTTCTGGAGACACAAGCTGTGTTGTTCCGCCTAGCAATTTCATTGTGTTGCAGTGAGAATTAGAAGGACTCTGCATTGTTTGCAGTGTGAGGGAAATGTGCATTTATAAAACCAGTGTTAGCAAGACTATGCTCTGTTTTTCTTTTGTTTTATTTTTGAGATTGAATCTCATTATGTAGTTCAGGCTGGCCTGGGATTCACTACATAGACCAGGCTGACTCCAAAATCATAATAATCCTATCTCAGTGTTGCAAATGCTGAAGTCATAGTTATGAGCCACCATGGCCATTGTGGGGGGCAGGGGTGATGTATATGTGTATACTGGGGACCAAACCCAGAGCTTTACACAAACTAAGCAAGCACTGTACTACTGAACTGCACACTCAGCTCCAAGATTTATAAAATGCTTTTTCTTAAATACCTGTCCCTCTGACATTTAGTCAAAAATAGGAATAGGTTGTTTTAGAAACTGTTCATTATTAAAACTATCACAGCCAACATCAAACTGAACGGAGAGAAACTTAAAGCAATCCCACTGAAATCAGGGACAAGACAAGGCTGCCCACTCACTCCATATCTCTTCAACATAGTGCTGGAAGTCCTTGCTAGAGCAATAAGACAGTTGAAGGAGATCAAGGGGATACAAATTGGAAAGGAAGAAGTCAAATTATCACTATTTGCAGATGATATGATAGTATACATGAGTGACCCCAAAAACTCTACCAGGGAACTCCTACAGCTGGTAAACACCTTCAGCAAAGTGGCCGGATACAAAATTAACTCAAAAAAATCAGTAGCACTCCTGTATACAAAAGACAAAAGGGCTGAGAAAGAAATTAGAGAAACAACACCGTTCACAATAGCCACAAATGACATAAAGTACCTTGGTGTAATCCTAACCAAGCAAGTCAAAGACTTGTATGAAAAAAATTTCAAATCTCTGAAGAAAGAATTAAAGGAAGATATGAGAAGATGGAAAGATCTCCCATGCTCATGGCTTGGCAGGATTAACATAGTAAAAATGGCCATCTTACCAAAAGCAATCTACAGATTCATTGCCATTCCCATCAAATTACCAACACAATTCTTTACAGACCTGGAAAGAAAAATTCTCAACTTCATATGGAATCACAAGAAACCCACAATTGCTAAAACAATCCTCTACAATAAAAGATCTTCTGGAGGTATCTCCATCCCTGATCTCAAGCTGTACTATAGAGCAACAGTTATAAAAACTGCATGGTACTGGCATAGAAACAGAATGGTGGATCAATGGAATAAATGGAATCAGCATCGAAGCAGATGCTGAGCCTGATGGCCAACTGATGGGCAGAGTGAATGGAATTTTATGTAAGAAGTGGGAAATAGTAAGAGCTGGAGGGGATGGGAACTCCACAAGGAGAGCAACAGAACAAGATAATTTGAACACAGGGAACTTCCCAGAGACTCATACTCCAACCAAGGACTATTCATGGAGATAACCTAGAACCCCTGCACAGATGTAGCCCATGGCAGTTCAGTGTCCAAGTGGGTTACATAGTAATGTGAAGAGGGACTGCCTCTGACATAATCTGATTGGCTTGCTCATTGATCACCTCCCCCTAAGGGGGGAGTAGCCTTACCAGGCCACAGTAGAGGACAGTGCAGCCACTTTTGATGAGAACTGATAGCCTAAGATCAGAAAGGAGAGGAGAACCTCCCCTATCAGTGGACTTGGGGAGGGGTATGCATGCAGAAAGGGGAGGGAGAGTGGGATTGGGAGGGGAGGAGGGAGAGGCTTATGGGGGGATACAAAATGAATAAAGTGTAATTAATAAAAAATTAAAAAAAAGGCACAAGGGGCTTGTTTGTACCCTTCCAGCATATGAAGAATCAAAGAAATCCTATGTGGAAAGAGCACTCAATAGACACCAGATCTGCCAGCACCCTGATCATGGACTTTCTATTCTCCAGAATGATGAAAAATAAATTTATGTCATTTACAAAAAAAATAATAATAAAAAAAATAAAATAAAAACTATCACAGGCACTCATGTAGCATATTAACTCACAAAATGTCAATAATACATTATTCATTTAACTTAATAATAAGAAAAACATTTAGCATAATCTATATACTTTTTAAAGTCTCTTTAAATGAAACTATTATTACCTGAATACCACACGTCTTCCACAGAGAGAAATGAATATTTTAAACATCATTGAAAACAGAGTAAGTTTATCATGTATTTAATACCCTAAGATAAACTCTATTTAAAATTTCCTTTTATAATTTATCTTCTTGATGACATAAAATATAATCTTCTAAATATGCATGAAGCTCAAGCTGTGGCTTTATTTTTGATAGAAGAAAATACTTTTGGATGAAATAAAGATTCACTATTGTGATTTTCAGGTCCCTTTATACATAGGTATTTACATCAAGTCCTGCCTTCCTCGATAGCTCATTTTTTGGTATTTCCATGTTAGTATGTAATGCCAATGTAGGAAATGTAAAATGGGTTTAGAAAAACTGTATATTTCAGTAGGAATTTTCATAGCAGTGTCCATGCAGGTGTGAGCATGCCTGGCCTCCAGTATCTCAGCACCTAAGCTCCTCCCCTCTTCAACAGAAAAAGCCATGCTTTGTAAAAGCTCTCGTAACTTCTGTAGGTCATGATACCAGAACAACATCTTGCAATGGTTATCTTGATGTCAGACATTGGTTCTGGGGCTAGAAGTATTTAGGAACCCTAGGCAGCACCCACCCACTATGGCCAGTTTTACATAGTGCACAAGAGCCTCCCCAAGCAGCTGCATCACAGCATGGAGGAGTAGCACTGGTATAACTCACTTTTCTACCTGTTTCTCCCATACACAGGTGAGCTGATACTAATTAAAGGACATCCTTGTAAAGTTTTTGTGGCTATGACCTCATACAGAATATGCACACCATTCCCTTGTTTTTTGATATGAAGCTACATCTTCCGTATAGCCTGGAAAGATATTTATTTGCATGAATTAGAAATAAGCCATTGCACTTCATACATTCTCCATATTGTGATGGATTCATATTCTTATCATGCTTAAACAAATATGGCAATGTACTGCTCACCTCAAGGTCCTCAGAATATCAATTTGCTAATATATCTATTTGAAGCCAAAATCCAGAACAATGTAACTTTGGGTAACTATGCTAACACTACCACTAAACCTTGATTCAAGACAAGATTGTGTTTTATAACCTAGCTTGGAATCAAAAGGCTATTAATGTTTTTTTTTTTTTTTCAACTCAGCCATTACCCAAAGGTAATTCCTTTATGATGCTTCATATTTATAGGTCTCAATTTTTATCATCAGGACAGAGTTTCAGGCATCAGAATATCTTTGGAGGTTTCTTTTCTAGTTCTGTGCTCTGTGTGAGTGACTCAACAACTTCAAGAATGATTCTCTCTTCAGAGCAGTACATAGCAAATGTCTGGCTCTTATCGTCATAGTCACTATTTGGTTTAGATCTACCGGCTCACAGTTCTTTGTCTTAGCATTAATTCATGTGTGTGCTGTGTCTGTAGAGCATTTTCAGATGGCTGTCTTTGGCTTTTGCCAAAGTTTCTCAAGATAGAAATTTTCCATTTGGCCCTATTGAATATAGGCCCAATTGGCACAAAGATAAAAAACTTGTCACACATGTAATGGCATTGATCCTGGGCCAAAGGAAATAAAGTTTTGATGGGTGTCTTCAACTCAAAGCACAATTCAGTGGTGTGATTTTGAGTGAAGTTTAAAATTTTTGAGGAAGGTCCTTCATGGGCGATCACATCTCCCAAATTCCTGGACATTTATTTTGCCGATGTGATCTTGTCCTCAGATTTTTCAGACACTTCTGGATTATTCCCTTTGGTTCTTTCCATTTAGGATTTTTTTAATCTGAGAGTCATAATTAATGAAAACAGTTCCAACTTTATTTATGGAGATTTTTTTTGTTATATTGGTACATTTGAGTATTAGTCTCTTCCCTAAATCACCGGGGTCCTTTCTCTACTTTGCACCTTGTAGAAGCTTTTAGTTCTGTCTAACCTACTGATTCTTAGTCTCCTGCATTCTGAAAATGAACTATAATGTTGGTCTCACACTGACACACAATTAGGACTATTGTGAAAATGTAAATTCATTACATTTGTGATTTGCACATTCTCCAGCCTGAGGATGGAATAATTCTACCTTGTTGACTCTAAGCCAGACAAAAATGTCATAGTGCAAAGAGGGATGGAACTTCCATAATGATCAAATTTGATTTATTATCCCTCTACCCTTATATCCCTCTACCCTTACTCCAGCACCCACCCCTAAGTAGCTACGCTTTCCCAGAAGCCTGCAGCTTTCTTTATTTGTCTCTTTAATTATACAGTAGGATCTGCCTCCTTACTAGCATATGGAAAAATCAAAGAAACAGTGCAGCCAACTATGTAAGTATTTCCTTATTCTTTAGCTGTGTTCTTTCTAAAACAAGAGTGAGCCTAGGTTATGAACCATATGCCTGTACTATGTGAACTGTGATCTGCTGCTCAAATAGAGGATTTTGCCATGGGAATCTTGTCATTCATGTGGCCGTAGCTCTGTTGACAGCTTGCTATCCTTTGTTCAAAGCTGCTGATGCAAAGCAGTATTGCATTTGTTATATACTTCAGGCTTATTGTGCTTACAAATATGAACTGGTCATAAGCAAAATAAATAGTGATGAACTTTTTACACTGTGCCAGCATAAAGTATGGGTGCATGGTTGTTAATAACACTGTTGTGTGGTTAGATCCTGGTAGGATGGTTGCTGCAGGAAAATAAAATGTAATTACTAGATTTATTTGCTGTTGCTCATTTTTATTTTATTTCATGGGTGTGAACTGAGCACTTCCAGGAAAGAAATGAACTCCCTCTCAGTGTGGGGGGAAAAAACAAAAACCAAAACCAAAAAAAGATGCTTTCCCTGCCATTATAAAATTAAGAAGGAATGCATATTTTTAATATCTCTTCTATTGTAATTTTAATATGAATTTATCCAACAGATGTTTATTGAGTGCCTACTCTATGTCAGACCTTAAGAATACTAAACATGATAGAAGTTAGTCCCTCATTGGGAGTTTATAATCTAATGTGGCATACAGAGACATGACAATGACTTGGTGGGTGTGTGAAAAGTGTCATTTTTTTCTCATCATCTTTCTTGGTACTCCCCGGGAGTTTTCAGTAGTAGTTTCTGGAAGCAGCTGAGTGTGGTAGCTCATATCTGTACTCCTAGCACCTGGCAGAAAAATGAGAAATTCAAGGTCATCTTCAGCTACATAGAAAATTTGGGAGTGTTAGGCAAGCTTGGGCTACATAGAACTCTCTCTTTACGAACAGAAGAGGAAGAGGACGGAGAGGATGAGAAAAGGGAAGAGGGAGAGGAAGAAGAGACAATAGCTGTCCTTACCATTACTGCAGAACACTTCAACATTGCCCATCAAAGATTCTTTTCACTATAGTTTTCATGTAGGCATCCTTAACCAGATTAATGAAAACACTTCCTTTTTCTAGCATATTAGAGTTTTTCTCATGAACCAGTGTTGAACTCTATCAATTTTTTTTAACTCTACTGTGATGATCATATTTTTTCTTTCTACAAAAGTACAAATGGTAAATTTTATTTATTGTATTTTCATACTACATCAAAGTTGCATTCTTAAACTTGATCCAACTTGGATATATTATCTCTTCAGTAATTGGCTACATTAGGCTTGCTACGGGTTCAGGTATCTTTGTCTATGTTCATGAGTTGTATTAGCCTATAGCTTTACCTTTTAGTGTCATTTTTGTTGATTTTGCATGTAATTGTCATAAAAGTCTCATAACATTATTATAGAGGTGGTGCTTCTCATATCTAAACATAGTAAAGGCAATATACAGCAAGCCTATAGCCAACATCAAACTCAATGGCGTGAAACTTAAATCAATCCCACTGAAATCAGGGACAAGACAAGGCTGCCCACTCTCTCCATACCTCTTCAACATAGTACTTGAAGTCCTAGCCAGAGCAATAAGACAACTAAAGGAGATCAAGGGGATACAAATCGGAAAGGAAGAGGTCAAAGTGTCACTATTCGCAGATGATATGATAGTATATATGAGCGACCCCAAGAATTCAACCAGAGAACTCCTCCAGCTGATAAACACTTTCAGCAAGGTGGCAGGATACAAAATCAACTCAAAAAAAATCAGAAGCCCTCCTGTATACCAAAGACAAAAGGGCCGAGAAAGAAATTAGGGAAACAACACCCTTCACAATAGCCACTAATAACATAAAGTATCTTGGGGTGACACTAACCAAGCAAGTGAAAGACCCATTTGAGAAAAACTTCAAGTCTCTGAAGAAAGAAATTGAAGATCTCAGAAGATGGAAAGATCTCCCGTGCTCATGGATTGGTAGGATTAACATTGTGAAAATGGCCATCCTGCCAAAAGCAATCTACAGATTCAATGCAATTCCCATCAAAATACCAACTCAATTCTTTACAGACCTTGAAAAAAAGATTCTCAGCTTCATATGGAGAAACAAAAAACCCAGAATCTCCAAAACAATTCTGTACAACAACAGATCATCTGGAGGTATCTCCATTCCCGATCTCAAGTTGTACTACAGAGCAATAGTAATAAAAACTGCATGGTATTGGCATAAAAACAGAAAGGAGGATCAATGGAACCGCATAGAAGATCCAGAAATAAACCCACAC
>NW_026585644.1:62940198-62955673 GCF_907164565.1 Psammomys obesus
CAGTCCTGAAGATACCTGATAAAACAGGATCAGATGAATGGGGAGGAAATCCCCCCTATCAGTGGACTTTGAAAGGGGCACGGTGGAGAGGAGGGAGGGAGGGACTGGGAGGGAATGAGGGATCGGGACATGGCTGGGACACAGAGTTAATAAAATGTAACTGATAAGAAAAAAATAAAATTTAAAAAGTAAAAAAAAAAGAAGTGGTGCTTCTGACAGGTACAAACTTTAATGTGCCCAAACCTAACTTCAGATCTTCACCTGAGCATGCTCTGCTGCTCGGTGAAAAGGGAAAATTCAGGAATCCTGGTGCTATAATCTTCCCTGTTACACCCTAACCAATCCATCAGGAAGTCCTTTTTGGTCTACTTTCAAGAATATGACTATAATCTGAGCATTTTGTATAAACCTCTTCAAAATTCTATTCCATTCCAAACTACAGCCATCTCTCTCCTCAATGATGGAAGTTATCTTCTGACTCTAGTGCAGAGCTTTGCAGACTCACACTTATCAAGAGTCCCTTGTAAATATTTCAGACTTTGCAGCCCTCATATTCTTAGCTGGAACTCTGTGATTCTGAAAAAAATGAGACCTAGGCAATAAATAAATCACAAATAGGTATGGCTCAAGTTTGCCCAGGTTTACCAACCCCTCCTCTCAGGGGCAGGCTACTGTCAACATTTGATAGCAGAGTTGTGGTTTTAGGATAATATAGGTCAGGCCACAGTGCTCCCTCATGGAAATAACCCCCAGGCCTTCTGTCTTAAGAGACAGAGGTTCTTCAGTGTCCATATAGCCATGACCTACAATTGTCACTTCCTATTACTCTTTCTTACTCACTCCTTCAATTCCAGCCACAGCAAGCACCTTGCTTGTTTCTAAAATATGCAAGGACTGCCCCTGCCTTGGAACATTTGTCCTGTTTGTTGCTTTTGCTATGATTGCTCTTGCTCTAGTCATCCTCATGACTGCTTTACTCTTAGATCCTTGATCAGATGATATTTTTAAATAAGTCCTTCCCTGTTCATCATATGTCAACACAACCTTCTTCTATAGCACCTTCTGTCCTCTTTACTCAGATTCTCTGCAGCCCTGAATACCTGAAAGAAATAATTTTCTGTACCATGTTAGTTGTTAACTGCCTTTTAGTTCACTGGATATAAAATTGGCATTTTAGTCTGTGTTGCATGTTACTATGTTCCCAGTGCCTAGAATGCCATCTGCCTTAGAGTAGGCACTCACTAAACATTAGATGAAGGGAAGACTGGATTAATGAATGGATCAAACAAATGCCATAATGAACATGATCTATGATGTAATAATAAGTGGAACTCAGGTGGCAAAATTCTGCTTATTATTGGACTTTTCAGGGAAATAAATATTATATGTATTCAAGCAAAGTGTAGAAGTTCACACCTAAATCTCAAAGATGTTGTATAAGATGTTTTTATAATAGGTTGGGTTCTTTCGGTGTTATGACCTTTGAATGTTCCCCCCAATAATCTATGATTTCACCAAGTTCTATAGATTGCTCAAATTGCAATGTGCACTTGTATATTATCTGAACAGGTCATTTTTGATAGCACATGAAGTTTTGACAAGTTCTTCTTGGAGAGAAAAATAAGAGATATCTAGTAGAAAGTATCACTGAAAGAGACAGATTTATTTATCTTTAAGTATTTGTAGCTTGACTAGAAAAAAAAAAAAAACAAATAAAACCAACAGTATTGTCCATAGTGATCTTCGCACCAATCACTGTTAAAACACTGCACTTATGATGACCCCTTTGTCACATCAAGTACATCAAGGCATTTTGTTCAAGTATTATATGTCATTCCTATTTTTACCGAAGGTTGTTACTACTAAATATTTTTTGCTGTTCTTTCCCCAAATGGTACCTGTTAAGGAGTCAGTCAGTATACCTAAGGATGTGGCCATTTAGTGAATGACCTTAAATTCAGTGACCTACGTGACCATGTTAGAGGACATTCTTAAACACAATAAATACTCTTTTGCTTCCAGAAGTTGTGCTTAAGGGTTCAACAAAAAGATAAGCAAAGCAATAATAAGACTCCTATAATGCTCTGCGAAAGTGCGCGCCTTGGATCCCCTCCATGTGTGCACAGCACAGAGGAGAGGTGAGAAATAGGTTAAGCAGAAGACAGGAAATATTTGTTTTTGTGGGTTTGGAAGCACTCGTTCCCTTTATGGCTTGGGGGCATTTATGCCATTTATAGTTCAAATATTGCTTTTAAGGCAAAGTGTTTATCTTTCCAAATTAATAAATCTTTACCCATTGACCAAAAAATTTTTAGGAGAAAAGTAATCCTCTGATCTATCAGTATCAGGACTGTGCTTTTCTTCTTAGGCTGTTCTCATTTGTTTCCTCTGCCTCCTTTTAATGGTCTAGAATCTCCTTTCTAGGTCTTTTGAAAGGTAAGGCAGAAGTTTACAAATCTGGCCTGCACTCAATAACAAAATTATTTGAACTGTAGGATTTTGCTCCTCCTTCTGGCTCAGGAAAAACAATTCATATTTCATATGTAACCAAAACCAGGCTCCATTCACATCCAAGGAGTCAGAGATATTCCACTGTTTAATACACTAACTCCCTGCTGCCCTGAGCTCCACCTCGCTCCTTTGAATTGAATCAGTGATAATTTTCAGCTATCTTCAGTCCCCCCCCCCCCATTGCTTGTAATTGTTCTTGGATTGGTGTCAAAATCTCTCATTTAACTTAGCATGCACACTCAGAAAGCCATCCACTCTGCTGCAGATCATGAACCAACCATTTCCAATTTCCATTCCAACACCACCCTAGTCACAGGAATCCACCTGGTGGTTAGATTTGGCCGCAGCAGCTCAGGGACTCCATATGCTTTTTCATAATTTGCATACATGGTCTGTAAAAAGGCACTTTACCTAGATGCCAGTCTTACCAAAATGTCCCCCACAACACACACTTTTTTTTCCAGTGATGCAGAAGATCACAAGCCTTTGAAAAAAGGAAGTCGAACACCTTCAGACAGGACTGTGAAAAAAGAAGATAGTGATGACAGCCTTGTTGACTATGGAGAAGGGGTGAATGGTCAATTCAATGAGGATGGCTCCTTTATTGGACAATACAGTGGTAAGAAAGAGAAAGAACCAGCAGAAGGAAATGAAAGCTCAGAGGCTCCTTCTCCTGTCAATGCCATGAACTCCTTTGTTTAAGTCTTTAAGCTCTGTGCCAATGTCCCATTTCTCTGGAATGTGTTTCCTGAGTATTTGTCATTCCTCTCATACTATGAACATATTGGTAGAAAGAATGTTTTCTGCTGTATGTGAGTATTATGAGAACAGATCAAGAACATAACTCAATCAAATGATACATTAATATGAACTGGGGTGCAAAGTGCACACTTTTTGTTCAAAGTGGGTTTTCTCAATTTTCTGATTAAAAGAAAAACTGATTAAAAGAAAAATACATCATCAATAGATCACATTATTCCCTGTGTGGGATACAGTTCAATAAGATGCATGAAACATGCTACACAGAGGACACCCCTGTGTATGTGATTGTGACGTGGGTGGGTACTTTGTTGACACTATCTTCAGCTGAACCCTAAATATGAATTCCGTTGTCATTGTGGAGAGTGTTACTGTAGTGTTCTCTAGAGCTTCAGTGTCTCTGTGGACATTGTTGTGGAACTCGTGACTATGTCTAGCTGTTGTTAGTCTTTTGGGGAGACTGTTTAGGAACAGTAGGTACAGTATATACTTGCTACATGAGTTAGTCATGACAGCCACCTCTGCTAATGCTCACTGAGACTCTGGTACCTGTTCTTTGCTCCTGTTACTTTCTAGGCTTCTTGACTTCCGGTGACACAGCAGCAGGTTTCTGCTTCTTACACTGTCTCTGTGGTCAGTCCTTTGGGGGCATAAACATTGCATATTGTGACACCTTCTGGCATTTGTGCCATACTGGAAAAGTTGAAGACAAAGCTCTCAAGTGAAATTTCAAATTTTAGTCCAGAAAATGCAGGGCAAGACACACGCAGTGCCTTTAGATAATAAGTATTCCCTGACTCCTGCACTCTGTATTGGGTGGTGTGGGCAGCTCCATCGTGTGCTACTGTTGTTGTTGGAGACAACTCTTCAAAGACAGAGATAATGATCACCAAAATGCTGAAAATTGTGAAAATAAGAGCATGTTTATCTCAAGGGGCTTTCCCTTATAAGCATCAAGCACAAACCTTTGTCATTGGCTGGAGTCAATGTCATTGGGTAATTTTGTGGTCTTTTGTGGTTTCTAGTCAAACAAGTCATACTGAAAAAGAAAAATGCTATGGTTGGAACTGGATAGAAAAAGAAATGATTGCAGAAGTAAAAGCATACAACAGCATGCCAATAACACTAAATTATTCACTATGTGTATCCAAATTACAACTCATCTGAGAAGTCTGACAAGCGCTTACTTAGGCCAGCAGTTAAAGGGATTACACCTACAGTCTAAGGAATAAATACATATATCCTATCATAGCTGTAGACAATGTGTATGAAATGGCTTACGTTCTGTTTAAAAATCTATGACAACCTATGGTTGAAGGAATGCTCAATTTCATTTGCCAATAAATTGGTTTTTCATAACTTGCATCAAGTTTAATTTTAAGTAAAGCTTTTTATATGTAGATATTCTGTTGAATTTGTAAATATACTTAAAGTGTAGAAGCTATATGCTTATAGGTGTTACGTGCAAATAAATATGCAAGCAATGTTTATGTTCTGCTGTGAGAAGTAAGCTCATTAACTAATGCAGTGTGTGGGAGCAGAAAACATCCAAATTCCTTCTGTGATTTTTTTCACCCTTCTTTTTGCTGTGAAACTGAAATAGTAAACCTTTTTACCCATTGTTTCAGCCTGTTTCTGGCTGGAATCCTTAGTGTTTTGCAGGATTTGTCACCTGGCATCTTTGATGTGTACAGTAAAGCTTGTTTTAAAGTGATCACCAAATGAGGTGACTCTAAATACTCTCATGCCTTCATATTTACTCTCCACAAACCAGTCTATCTATTGGAAATATGAAATAATAAGACAGGCTTGCTTTGACATCAGAAAGCACAAAGACAAAAGTTTTATTTTTTTCAATTTGTCAAAGTTTTCAGAGAAAAATAAATTAATGTGCAGTTTCTGCTTGTCCACAATCATGGATGCCAAATTTCTCTGTGCATGAAGAAGTCATTTCTGTAGATTACTACACATTTTGCACTAAAAATTAAAAATTAAATGCTCTTAAAGTCCCTCCCTCTTTTGTACTTGATCGTGTTCTAAGTGAAGCATGAATGTCCAGGGGTAATGATCTGTGTGGCAGGGCAGGAACACGCCACTTGATTTCCATCCAAAAGTTACTATTAAACAGTCATGATCTCTTGAGTTTTAGCTTCTTCAAATCTGTACTTCCAAAGATTTTGAAGAAATTTTTACTTTTTGATTCATTTTTAAAAATCTTGGGACATCACAAAACTAAACAGATATTACTAAGATAACACAATCAAGAACTTTTTAATGAAAGGTTAGGGACTAGCTAAGCAGGAAGGGATAGCACCAGTCTTTTTAAAACAGAAGAAATCAAGTTCTGTGGGGTTTTTTTTACAAAAAAAGCTCAATTGCCCCATCTGTGATGACTAGTCCATTCCACCATCACGGACCTTCTCCCTCCTCAACCACAGTCAGTTTGTATTTCTTAACATGGCTGCTTGATGAGGGAGTTTGAATACTTATACATGTTACAAATACATCATTCACTTCCTTCTCTTCACTTTCTTTCTTCTGTCCCTAAGCTGTATAACTACGTATAACAGCCCAAGGCACGCAAGTATCCACATCCTGTCAGCTGCCCCTGGTCCCAGCACTATACCCACGAGACCTACCTGCCTTGCCTTCTCAGATTTAGCTAACATGTTATAAAAGTGTCAGCAGAGCTCAGTATTCCTCCCATAGATGGTGTGTTGGCTGCTTGCTGGGACCCTCTTTTCTCCCTCCTCACAATGGGCCAGAGTAATAAACCTCAGCCTCACTCTACGTAATGGCATGGCTCTGTGACAACATAATCGTGACCTCAAAAAGATTTGTTATCTATAAACTGTCTTGTTTAGTTGGGTTTAATGGCTTTTGAGGTGAGGGGAGTCTAGGAACTCGGATTCTCACCCACAGAATGATTCTCTCCCACTTGAGACATTTCTGCAGTTGACCAACAGAGGGCACATGTGTTTTATTCTGCACAGAAAAAAACATGCCTTCTCTCTTTGCATAATTAAATGGTAACCTGGTGATGTAGAAAATGATCACCTTCTCCCCCTAGGGAAATGGGATTGCATCGCTTCCTAGTTAGTTCACAGTTTCTGGATTGTAAGCGTGAGGTATGTGAGCATTTTGCATAGTTTCTTTCTTGATTGGGTCTAGGTGGGTCAGCAGCCCACTGGCCATATTGGTCAGGGATATGTGTTTGTATGATGATAAAGGAAGGGAGTCCTTAAAATGGCTTCACCTCCTTTCTTTCAGGATACTATTTTTGTCTGCCACCAATCGCTTGATATTTTGTTATTGAACAGAACATACACAAAAGTAGTTTAAACACCACTCACAGCTCATATAATTTACTTACGAGAAGGGGAAGGAAAAGCAGAGACCATGACTGCAGTATTTGTACTGAACAAATACTCAATGGGGTGCAAAGATCAGTGGCCCAGAGAGAAGTAAGGATCATATTCCAGCTCCACCATCATCCAGCTGTGTGGCCCTGAAGGAACCCCTCCTCTCACCATTCCACACCTGTTTGCTCAGTGAGACAATGATGGGGCTGATAGCATCTAATATGCCTTTCTACTTTAATCCTGTGGGTCCTAACAATGGAACAAAATAATCTGAGCACTTGCTTAAAGCCAGGAAGAAACATAAACAAAACCAGGTGTGAATCCTGCTCCCATGGGGCCTGGAGCCTAGTGTATGCAGACAGGTATAATCAGATGACTGCCGGGATGGGCACAAATCCTTATTTAATGTGAGAGGTTGAAAGGGAAATCATGAACAAATGATAGTTCTATCCTGCTTGGACATGGTGGTCAGGAAAGTGGCCCCAAGAAAAGAAATGTGAGCTGAAAGGTAAAAGGTAAAACAATAGAAAAGCAAAGGGATAAAGCTGGCAACGGCAAGGCCCTCTTTGGAAGACCAGTTAACAGGAGCTGGTTGTCACTGCAAAGCAGGAGAGCTGTGTTGAGGTGAAAGATCATTGCAAGAATGAAAGCAGGGTGTTTCTACCTGGGTCTGGATGCCTCCTCCCTGACAGATGCCACCCCTCAGTTATCCCTGCCCCTGATTTCCTGGCTATCTACTGACATTCAAATAGCTCAAGTGTCTCAGAAACAAACAGAGTTTTGCATTAGTCTCCATCCCCTACACCTTCAGTTATCAGCCGTCCTCCACTTCATAGTCAAAATGGTTGAAATAATAGCAATAAAATTATATGAGGATAATTTAAAAGCCACCATTGACCAGACAGTACATCTTTTGTTCCTTCTGTGGCTATAAGTGGGTCCTGTAGACAGTGTCTTTTGTCAGCTCTAAGTGTGTGGCTTATTATCTCAGTGAATGACTTAGCAACAAAGAGAGCTTTTTTTTCATCAGACATTATCAGCTTGATCATTGAAATCACCTATTAAAAGTCCAATGCCTACTCACCCAGACCCACAAACTCTCTTATTTTCATTATTTGAACTGTGGCTTGACCATCACTAGAAACAGTCCCAGATGATTAATGTGTAGCCAAAGCGGTAACTGATGTTGACAAGCTTATCCTCTAGTCAAGGAACCATATTTTAAATAGATTCTTCAAGACAGCCCAAGGGTGGATCTTAAATTCTCTTATATTCCCCACATAAAATGAGTCTAGAGAGAACAGGCCCTCATATATTTCTGGTAGAAATATAAAATGGTATAGCCACATTGAAAAATAATTTAGAAATTTCTGTAAATATTGAAACATAAATTTACTATGAGACCCATAAGTCTAAACTCAAAAGAAATGAAAACCTCCAGCTAGCCACAGACTTGCACATATGTGTTCAGAAAGCATCAATCACAACAGCTAGAAAATGACCCCAGTGGCCATGAGCAGATGAACAGCTTAACAAAATGAGTATATCATATGAATACATGGTATAGCTAGCTACACAGTCAGAGGAAATACTTCTTGGCAAGTTATATAAAGGATTGATGTATACAAAAATGTGAAGGCTCCCCCAAAACATCAAATTTTAAAAATCAGGCACAAAGTCTACTGTTCTAATTTACTTGAAATGTCAAAAAAAAAAAAAAAAGGCAAACCAGTGAAAACCTGAGGTAGATTGATGTCTGGGGCTGAAGGAAATGGAGGCAAGGATTGACTTCAAATTGGTGTGAAAGTGCTTCCTAAAGTACTAAAAATTTTTAAGTTTTATAGTCAAAAGAAGTGAATTATGGTATCAGGTGACATCTTAGTAAAGCTTATATTTGTCTGAAGGGTGAATAGAGTTATGTACAAATGAGGTTTGGGATGAGTACAGCCCCACACCATGGACACATCACCTCCTGTTTCCTCAAGGATGCTGCAAAGCCATCAACTCCAGGTGTCCCCTAGAATAGCACCATCACTTGTTAGAATCACATTGTTGGCCTTATTTGGAGGAATAGAAATGAATTAGCTTCGACATTAAAGGAACTCTTCATAACGGAAAAAAATTTTTAAATACTTCAAATGCCTATAATAGATGAGTGGCTAGACAAATTTTTAAAATGTGTGCCACTTTTAGACCATGAATCAATCAACAGTAAGTACGAACTCTTGGTACAAGTATCTCATGCCACTGAAAGGAGCCAAACACAGGGGTTTTATTCATATGAAAAACTGGAGCAGGTAGAACTACCCTACAAGGAAAGTAAGCAAATGTGTGACTTTGAGGACTAGAGTTTGCAGAGGGATTTAGCTCTGAGCGGCAGAGAGAACATACAGAGATGATGGAAGACATCCATATTGCGATTGTGAAGATAGCTATAGGGGTATTCATTCATCAGGACACAAAACTATATGCTTAAAGTCAATGTGTTTTGTTATATATGTTGTATATCAATAAACTTGATTTTGAAATGAAAATAAACTGGACACAAGTGACTACTCCCCTTTTCTTTCTTTCTTTGGTCTGCTTACCCCAAAATGGGGCTGGGTGGGGGTAGGTTCCTGATTTTGCCTTGACTTCGTGTGAGGGACCCTGCCTGCCTTTTGAGAAGTCTGTAGTGGCCTTCTTCCCCCTATCTACTTAGTTGTGTGTGGTATTGTAGGTCAGGCCAAGTTTCAAGGACCCAAATGAGGTAGAATTTGAGAACCCAAATATGGACAGCAACTAAATCTAAGCTCTACAAGCCCATCTTAGAAATGAAGTAATATTTGATTTCCATTCATGCAATTGTTACATTTGTGTTCCCAAGTCAACTTCCAACTCACTTTCCAAGATCCCTGTCTGACCAGAGTCACTCTGAGTCCACTTTTCACACTGGGGTGTGAGCAACTTATCCTGACATAAAAGAGCCTCCTCAGTTCTGGCTCTGCAACAGGACACCTTTGGAGCCTTTCTGAAGTCGGACTTTTTATCACCATCCTTACCCCAGCCTCTCCTACCCTACCCTACTCTACCCCCCTACCCTACCCTACCATCCTTCATCTCCCTCCCTCCTCATATCTCTGTCTGTCTCTCTGTGCCTCACTCTGTCTCTCTGCTTTATCTGTCTCTCCTCCCTCCCCACTTTCTCGCTCTGTCCCGTTTTGGGTTTGTTTGCCATGCGAAGGCGCAGAGAGAATGACATCATCTGCAAACTAAGAAAAGAGCCCTTGCTGGGAACAACTGGCTAGCCACTTAATCTGGCACCTCCAGCCTTCAAAAAAGAAATTGCACCCTGAGAAAACAGGTGTTTGTGGTTTAAAACCTCCCACGTGGAACCAGTTGCTTGGCGTGTTTTTTTTTTCTCCATTTTTTTTTTATTTTTTAAATATTAGTCACAGTTTGTTAACTTTGTATCCCTGCTGTATCCCGCTCCCTCATTCCCTCCCAATCCCACCCTCCCTCCCTCATCTCCTCCCTGCCCCTTTCCAAGTCCACTGATAGGGGAGGACCTCCTCCCCTTTCATCTGATACTTGTTTATCATGTGTCTTCAGGACTGGCTGCAAAGTCCTCCTCTGTGGGCTGCTCCTCCCTGGGAGGTGGGGGGATGTCAAAGAGCCCACCATTGAGTTCACGTCAGAAACAGTCCCTGTTCCCCTTATTAGGTTACCCATTGGATACTGAGCTACCAAGGGCTACATCTGAGCAGAGGTTCTAGGTTGCATCCATACATGGTCCTTGTTTGGAGAAACAGTCTCATAAAAGACCCCTGTGCCCAGATATATTTGGTCCTTGTGGAACTCCTGTCCTCTCCAGGTCGTATTAACTAATCTTGCCTTTGTTTTTTGATTCCCTGCACTCTGCCAAAGGTTTGGTTATGAATCTTAATATCTGTTTTGATACACTGCTAGGTAGAGTCTTTCAAAGGCCCTCTGTGGTAGGCTCCTGTCCTGTTACTTGTTTGCTCCTACAATCAATGTCCATCCCATTTGTCTTTCTAAGTGAGGATTGATCATCGTACTCTGGGTCCTCTTTCTTGTTTATCTTCTTTAGGTGTACAGATTTCAGTATGTTTACCCTATCTTATAGGTCTATATAAGTGAGTATATACCATGTGTGTCTTTCTGTTTTTGAGATACCTCACTCAGGATGATCGTTTCTAGGTCCCACCATTTGCCTGCAAATTTCATGATTTCCTCATTTTTAATTGCTGAGTAGTATTCCATTGTGTAAAAGTACCACAATTTCTGTATCCATTCCTCAACTGAGGGATGTCTGGGTTGTTTCCAGGTTATAGCTATTACAAATAAAGGTGCTACAAACGTGGTTGAGCAAATGTCCTTGTTGTGTACTTGTGCATCTTTTGGATATATGCCTAGGAGTAGTATAGCTGGTTCTTGAGGAAGCGCTATTCCTAATTGTCTGAGAAAGCACCAGATTGATTTCCAAAGTGGTTGTACAAGTTTGCATTCCCACCAACAATGGAGGAGGGTTCCCCTTTCTCTACAACCTTTCCAGGATGTGTTGTCACTTGAGTTTTTTTATCTAAGCCATTTTGGTGGGTGTCAGGTTTTCTCAGGGTCGTTTTGATTTGCATCTCTCTGATGGCTAAGGATGTTGAACATTTCTTTAAGTGTTTCTCTGCCATTATGTATTCCTCTACTGAGAATTCTCTGTTTAGCTCTGTACCCCATTTTTTAATTGGATTACTTGGTTTGCTGCTTTTTAACTTCTTTAGTTCTTTATATATTCTTTATATATTCTGGGTATCAGCCCTCTGTCAGATATAGGGTTGGTGAAGATCCTTTCCCAGTCTGTAGGCTGTCATTTTGTTTTGATGACTATGTCCTTTGCTTTACAGAAGCTTTTCAGTTTCATGAGGTCCCATTTATCGATTGTTTCTCTTAGAGCCTGTGCTGTTGGTGTTCTGTTCAGGAAGTTGTCTCCTGTGCCAATGAATTCCAATGTCTTACCCACTTTTTCTTCTAAGCGATTTAGAGTATCTGGTTTTATGTTGAGATCTTTGATCCAGTTGGACTTTAGTTTTGTACAGGGTGATAAGTATGGATCTATTTTCATTTTCTGCATGTAGACATTCAATTGGACCATCACCATTTGTTGAAGATGCTGTCTTTTTTCCATTGAATGGTTTTGGCTTCTTTGTCAAAAATCAAGTATCCATAGGTGTGTGGGTTTATTTTTGGTTCTTCCATTCGGTTCCATTGATCCGCCATTCTGTTTCTATGCGAATACCATGCAGTTTTTATTACTATTGCTCTGTAGTACAGCTTGAGATAAGGGGTGGAGATGTGTGGCTTGATTTGTGAACCCGCCGTGTAACTCTCATCCCACATGATTTCAAACAAACATCAAGACTTGTGTCTGGTGTTTCATTATGGCAGACCAAGAGCACAATCTTTACCAAATTACAATCTTCCACATTTGTTCACAAATGCAAACAGCCTTGCAGTGTGTTTTCCTGCTTCATATTTTCAGCATTCTGTCCCTTTTATTTAACATGAAATTGCTGTGGTAGGATGGAGAGGGAGAAGAAAATAGCAAACTTGCCTTCAGTGCCTGTTCAATCTAAAGCACCATGCGAGCCAACGTGTACACCATTTCTATTTCTATTTCTATTTCATCCTTTTACCAGCCTGTGACAATACCACTTTTCTTCCTAAAGATCACATAGCTGTAGAAGAGGACTATCTCATGAATTCAGTTGTGTCTGACCCCACAGTACAAGTTCTTTCTCGCTTTAAGTTGTTCATCATGAAATCTAAGCTACACAAAGTAAAAGTATGATGTTAAAAATGAAAAGAGGTTATGCCTACATGTCTGTCTGGTTGTGAAATAATATTGTTTCAAATTGAAAGCACTCTGTGTCTAAAGGCCAATAGTCTCTCAGTCCTAAGACTACCCAAGACAAGACAGGACCATATATGCATAAATGGGTTTGGAGGACTGCTGGAGCCCACTAGCAGAGTCAAACAGTTCTTGAGTTGGGAGTAAGGACTGAAAGAAAATTAATAAACGAACACACTACATATGGGATCTGTCTGAAAGGGTTTCCCATAAAAAACTAGTCACCTGGGTTTATTCCAATAGTCCCTTTTTAAATCACAGCAATAGCACCTGAGTAAAATGTATGGGTTCATGGAGAAGGAATAACAGAAACGCAAAGCACAGGGTTATAAACTAAATCACATATGTGTCGCTTGTTTAACTAGATTGTGTGGAAAACAGAAAACTGATATCTCATGCAGTAGAGCACACAAACTTGTTTCCAACATAAACACAGAAACACAAAGCACAGTGTTGTAAACTAAATCTCATATGTGTCACCTGCTTAACTAGCTTGAGTGGAAAACAGAAAAATGATATGTAGTGCAGTAGAGCACACATACGCTTTTCCAAAAAAGGACAGAAACACAAATAACAGGGTTGTAAACTAAATCACATACCTGTCAAATGTTTAACTGCGTTGAGTGGAAAAACAGAAAACTGATATCTCATGCCGTAGAACAAACAAACCTGTTTCCAACATAAGCACAGAAATGCAATGCACAGTGTTGTAAACTAAATCACATACGTGTTGCCTGCTTAACTAGGTTGAGGGAAAACAGAAAAATGATATCTAGTGCAGTAGAGCGAACAAACGCGTTTCCAACGAAAGAACGGAAACACAAAGCACAACATTTTACACTAAATCACATGAGTGTCGCCTGTTAAACAAGCTTATGTGGAAAACAGAAAACGGATAACTCGCAAAGTAGAGAATAGCACATGAAACCATCTCCAATGGCAAAACAGAAAACCGAAGTAGAGTGTTATAAACTAGTACACATACGTGTTGCTTGCTTAACTAGGTTGAGTGGGAAACAGAAAAGTGATACCTAGTGTAGTAGAGCATATCAAACCGTTTCCAACAAAAGGACAGAAACATAAAACACAGGGTTATAAACTAAATCCCTTACGTGTCGCTTGTTTAACTACATTGAGTGGAAAACAGAAAACTGATATCTCATGCAGTAGAGCACACAAACCCGTTTCCAACATAAGGACAGAAACGCAAAGCACAGTATTGTAAACTAATTCACATATGTGTCGCCTGCTTAAGTAGGTTGAGTGAAAAACAGAAAAATGGTATTGAGTCCATTAGGGCACACAAACGCTTTTCCATCAAAAGGATAGGACTAAAGAACAGGGTTGTAAACTAAATCAAATACCTGTCGCTTGTTTAACTAGGTTGAGTGGAAAACAGAAAAGTGATACCTAGTGTAGTAGAGCATATCAACCCGTTTCCAACAAGTGGACAGAAATGCAAATCACAGGGTTATAAACTAAATCACATACGTGTCGCTTGTTTAACTAGATTGTGTGGAAAACAGAAAACTGATATCTCAGGCCGTAGAACAAACAAACCTGTTTCCAACATAAACACAGAAACGCAAAGCACAGCGTTGTAAACTAAATCTCATATGTGTCACCTGCTTAACTAGATTGAGTGGAAAACAGAAAAATGATATGTAGTGCAGTAGAGCACACATACGCTTTTCCAAAAAAGGACAGAAACACAAATAACAGGGTTGTAAACTAAATCACATACCTGTCAAATGTTTAACTGCGTTGAGTGGAAAACAGAAAACTGATATCTCATGCCGTAGAAAAAACAAACCTGTTTCCAACATAAGCACAGAAATGCAATGCACAGTGTTGTAAACTAAATCACATACGTGTTGCCTGCTTAACTAGGTTGAGGGAAAACAGAAAAATGATATCTAGTGCAGTAGAGCGAACAAACGCGTTTCCAACGAAAGAAAGGAAACACAAAGCACAACATTTTACACTAAATCACATGAGCGTCGCCTGTTAAACAAGCTTATGTGGAAAACAGAAAACGGATAACTCGCAAAGTAGAGAATAGCACATGAAACCATCTCCAATGGCAAAACAGAAAACCGAAGTAGAGTGTTATAAACTAGTACACATACGTGTTGCTTGCTTAACTAGGTTGAGTGGGAAACAGAAAAGTGATACCTAGTGTAGTAGAGCATATCAAACCGTTTCCAACAAAAGGACAGAAACGTAAAACACAGGGTTATAAACTAAATCCCTTACGTGTCGCTTGTTTAACTACATTGAGTGGAAAACAGAAAACTGATATCTCATGCAGTAGAGCACACAAACCCGTTTCCAACATAAGGACAGAAACGCAAAGCACAGTGTTGTAAACTAATTCACATATGTGTCACCTGCTTAAGTAGGTTGAGTGGAAAACAGAAAAATGATATTGAGTCCATTAGGGCACACAAACGCTTTTCCATCAAAAGGATAGGACCCCAAAGAACAGGGTTGTAAACTAAATCAAATACCTGTCGCTTGTTTAACTAGGTTGAGTGGAAAACAGAAAAGTGATACCTATTGTAGTAGAGCATATCAAACCGTTTCCAACAAGTAGACAGAAAACTGATATCTAGCAAAGTAGAGAAGCTTATGCACATAAACCCGTCTCCAAAGGAATAACAGAAAACCTAAGTACGGTGTTGTAAACTAACATGTACGTGTCGCTTGCCTAACTCAGTTGAGTGGTAAACAGAAAACTGATATCTAGGAAAGTCGAGAAGAGCACCATAAACCCGTCTCCAATGGAAAAACAGAAAACCTAAGTACAGTGTTGTAAACTAACATGTACGTGTCACTTGCCTAACTCGGTTGAGTGGAAAACAGAAAAGTGATACCTAGTGTAGTAGAGCATGTCAACCCGTTTCCAACAAGTGGACAGAAACGCAAAGCACAGGGTTAT
>NW_026585645.1:0-1231 GCF_907164565.1 Psammomys obesus
TCCTTCTGCTCCCTTTCTGTGATGTTCCTTGAGCCTTGGAGGAGGTTAAGCACTCCACCTTCTCTTATTCTCAGCATTTTGACCAGTCATGAGATTCTATGTTAACTGTCGTCCACTGCAAACAGAAGCTCTTCTGAGAAAGGCCGGTATCAACCCTAAATTTTTGTGTCTAAACGTATTTAGAAGGCAGTCTGATACCATGTCTGCTGAGCAAAGCAATAGTAGTAGGCTCGCCTCTCGTACCTGTGACCTCACTAGCCAGATTTACAATACCATTCATTTCCTCTCAAAATTGGACCGCCAGTATAATCAGAAAATGGTTCTTCTATCTACCCATATCACCACGATTAAACTAGTGGACACATAAGATTCATTTATTTCAAATAACATTTGTCTCATCTCAACCATATGGGGACTCTGGTAAGGCAAGGGGAATGAAAAGGACCTTTAGTGTACAACTTTTCAGAGCTGCAAGACGAACTTCAAGCAACTTATCCCAAACTGTCTGTATGCTGCTGGATAGATGTTGAAAGGCAGTTTCACATATGTAGTCCTTGTGGTTTTAGTCTTTTATAACTTGTCACCTACTGTTGTGTCTTCAGGTTTAGCAAGGAGAACAAGGGCGGAATTGATCCTTATCTATACCTGCCCTTTGGATATGGACCCAGAAACTGCATTGGCATGAGGTTGTGCTCATAAATATGAAACTTGCTATCACTAAAGTTCTGCAGAACTTCTCCTTTGAGCCTGGTAAGGAAACACAGATGAGAGAGAAAACCATCTGTATAAATGAAGTTTTACAGGAGGTATTTTTCTAACTGAGGTTTTGTGTATAAAAACAAATATGTTTTTCTTTGAGGCTTAATACTTTTTTTTTGGCCTAATGAGTTATTTCTATCCAGAAATTAGTTAAGGGGCCCTTTGTTCTATGTCTATAAAAAATACAACTGCAGCATCATAAAGAGTCAGTGCAGGCCACTGTGACAGAATTATATGCATTTTATTGAAGTTCTGTCATGTCCATTGGAAATTGGGTGTTATGTGTCACCAGGCAGCGCAATGGTCATTTTTTTTCAGTGTTTGTTGAGTGGTTAACTCTTCTCTCAGGTCTCACACAAAGCCTATTCTTGTAGTCCTTTCATCCTCTGGATATTCATTAGAATCAATGAGGAGCTTTAAAACTCATATATGGTGTCTAGATATTTCTCAGATGCAGAAATACATGAACTAG
>NW_026585646.1:0-1076 GCF_907164565.1 Psammomys obesus
ATCCAAGGAAAACATCAGCTATGTTAAAAATTAGAAAACATAACTATTTTCAAAGACTGCTTTAAAATTTCATGAATAAATATGTAAGAATTATAGGGAAAACATCTACTGAACAGTATATTTTCAAACAGCAAGACTTAAAAGACAGATACAAAGGAATAACACTTAAAATGTCTATAGGACCTTCTGTCTTGGGACTAGAACAACAGCCTTTGAAAGGGTCAGAGATTTCTTAAAGTAACACCCTTGGGTAAGTGAACCTCTCTGTGTGATGGTGTATGAAGTAAGGGAGAAAGACCACTATACCATGTACTATAGCATGGTGCAATTGGCATTACTTTAGCCATATTAACTAGTAGAAGATTCTCTCAGCCATCATGGTCTTACTTGTAAACTGTTTTCATTTTTCTACTCAGGAAATGCCCATCATATGTGGTCTACCAGGATGAGCTAACAGCAGTGACTTTAGAATGTCTAACTTACAGAGGTTGGCATTCTGCCTTGCCCGGATGAAAACAGTAGCAGCACTGTCCAGCATAGTGTCTTAAGCAATAAATACTTATGACCAACACGCCGCCTTCAATTTAGACGGTAATTAGAAGATATTAAATTCCTTTCAAAGAAAAAAATATTTCATATGCTATCTCCACTATCTCATCTAGAGTGGTACCAAACAAAAAAAAAGAAACTTTCTTTGAATTGAGAACTTTTTATTTCTTAAAACTCAAGGTTTTCCTGCCCCATCCTCCACACAGCAGGTGCTAACACCAAATCAGAGAGTTGGGCTCATCAAGGAACTTAATCCCAACCTAAAAGACAGCAATTTTTCCGATGGAAATGTGATAGAGATATTTCTTTTTAAAGGTCTACAAATTTATTTCTCCATTAAAAACTCTAGTGTGAATTTTTAAAGCAATTTTTCAAAACTGTTAGAGTGTAGAAAGGCTCAAGGTCAGCCTGAGCTACAGGAGACCTTGACTCAGACACAAGATCCCCCACACCCACCACAAGCCAAACACACACAAAAAACAACTACTGAAAAAGTCAATGAAAATGAGTTTGGAGGCATCCACTAT
>NW_026585647.1:0-1057 GCF_907164565.1 Psammomys obesus
GCACCTCCTGCATCCTCCAAAGAGGGAGTAGGGATTTTGAGCTGGGCACGCAGCTGCTATCCGCCCGCAGCAGGAGCTCAGTTGTGATGGCGGCAGGTACACGCCGAGGTCGGAGAGACCTTCCAGGGAAAGACTAGGTGACCCGTGACCAGTCTGGCAAATTTCCTTCCCCGCGGGTTTTTTTTGCGACTGGAACTCACAGCCTTAGGCCCCCTTGTGCCCACTAATCAGCCTGGGAAATTGATCGTGACAAGCAGGCTTGTGGCACCAGCCCAGAGACCCAAAACCCGCGTTGCAGGGTTCTCTTCTGGGTTCTGGCTGGGCAGCCGAGAGTGGACCCAACCGTTTCCCACGCCGTGGGAGCCTCCCCTCACCTGGGAAACACAGTCGATAGCTGTTGTTTTAGGGCCCAGAGTTCAGTCTCCTGGTCGCTGCACTGAGTGTGTTGTTCCGCTTTTCAGACATGGTGTTCTCCTGGTGCCGCCATCTTGGCCCCTCCTACTTTTTTATATATACTGGTTATGAGTTCTCTGTCTGATAGAGGGTTGGTGATGATTCTTTCCCAATCTGTAGGCAGTCGCTTTGTTTTGATGATGGTGTCCTTTGCTTTACATAAGCTTTTCAATTTTATGAGGTCCCATTTATTGATTGTTTCTCTAAGAGCCTGTACTGTTGGTGTTCTGTTCAGGAAGTTCTCTCCTATACCAATGAGTTCTAGGGTATTCCCCACTTTTTTTTCTAACCGATTTGATGTGTCTGGTTTTATGTTGAGGTCTTTGATCCACTTGGACTTCAGTTTTGTGCAGGGTGATATGTATGGATCTATTTTCATTTTTCTACTCATAGACATACAGTTGGACCAGCACCATTTGTTGAAGATGCTATCGTTTTTCCATTGTATGGTTTTGACATCTTTGTCAAAAATCAGGTGTCCATAAGTGTGTGGGTTTATTTATGGGTCCTCTGTTCGGTTCCATTGATCCACCATTCTGTTTCTATGCCAGTACCATGCAGTTTTTATAACTGTTGCTCTATAATACAGCTTGACATCAGGGAT
>NW_026585648.1:0-1118 GCF_907164565.1 Psammomys obesus
ATAACGTGTCTCAACAAGATGTGGATGTGGAATTTTGGCTTGAATATGTCTGTGGATTTACAGTTTACTTTGGTAGTATATGATGCTTAGCCTCTAGAATAATTCCTGAAGTTATGGTGGCTTCAGGGCCAAAGGCTGAAATGAATCACTAGGTGATATCCTATACTCAACTTGATCCTGATCTGGTCTTGGAAATATCATTGTTTTGTCTGTTGAAATCTGAGTTTGAATACTGTTCAGTGGTTTTGAGGTATTGCTTTATGGGTTAGAAAAAGTTGTCCCCTCTTAGAGGGTTTAAAGGCCTGAGCTTCAGTGGGCTTCAGCATTGGAAATGGTTTTAAATTCTCATGGATGTCTGTGGGATGAAATAGGGTCATTTGCTGATTTCGGTAAGGTCCTACTGCAATAGTATGACCTGAAGGTTGTTTTGAGGCTTCCTGCTGAGTTGAAGAAAGATCCACCTCTTTAGGATGGTGGGTTGTCAGAGGTATGGCTTCTCAGAAGGCTAGAGATTTGGTTTAGGAGAAATATGGAGGCTTTGAAATGGCATTGGTCTGGATTTGTGAAAATCCACCTTTGTCAGTGGGGTGCAATCAGTCATGTGGAAATAGAACAGATGTATCCTGGAGAGAGGTCTCTGGAGTTACAGTCAGAACTAGGTCCAGATGTTTAATTGATGCTGTATATGATTTTGAATGTTTAGTTGTAGACATTGCCTCTCGAGCTGCAGGTGAAAGAAATGTATTTGTCATTGAAGAACAAGCTGAGCTCCCTTTCTGTCTTGGAAAAAGTTCAGCAGGAAGCTCCTTAGGCCGGTTGGGACCTCTTGACCAATGAATAGTGATCCTTTTTTGGTGGATGCTGAGATGGGACACTGTGTGATGCTAGAGAATAAACTTGACCATGACCCAAGAATGGACCTTTTAGCTCATGATGACCTTGAGGCTGAGCTACCTCTTCTTCGGGCAGTTCCAGAACCTGTTATGGAGCCTTTTGCTGGGCTGGAAAGGGTCCTCCTTCCTCGGAGATCGGTGATATTCCAGTTGTATCTTCCTGCTGGCTTAGAGCTTGGCCATAGCGAACAGATTCTGGGGATTGAGGTAGAAGGCCCTGTTGAT
>NW_026585649.1:0-1397 GCF_907164565.1 Psammomys obesus
ATTGCAAGTATGTTGTTAAGTATTTTTGCATCAATGTTCATAAGGGAGATTTGGCCTGAAATTCTCTGGCTTTGTTGAGTCTTTGTGAGTTTTAGGTACCAAGGAGACCGTGGCTTCATAGAATGAGTTTGGTAATGTTCCTTCTGTTTCTATTTTGTGGAATAGTTTGAAGAGAATTGGAGTTAGCTCTTCTTTGAAGGTCTGGTAGAATTCTGCACTGAAGCCATCTGGTTCTGGGCTTCTTTTGGATGGGAGACTTTTGATGACCGCTTCTATTTCTTTAGGGGATATATGACTATTTAATTGATTTATCTGGTCCTGATTTACCTTTGGTAAGTTAAATCAATCAAGAAAATTTTCCATTTCATTTAGATTTTCAAATTTTGTGGCATATAGACTTTTGAAGTAAGTCCTAATGATTGTTTGGATTTCCTCAGTGTCTGTAGTTATGTCCCCTTTTTCCTTTCTGATTTTGTTGATTTGGGTGGTGTCTCTCTGCCTTTTAGTTAGCTTGGGTAAGGGTTTGTCGATCTTGTTGATTTTCTCAAACAACCAGCTCTTGGTTTCATTGATTCTTTGAATTGTTTTATTTGTTTCCAGTTGATGATTTCAGGCCTGAGTTTGATTATTTCCAGCCGTCTAGTCCTTCTTAGTGTGTCTGCTTCTTCTTTTCCTAGGGTTTTTAAGTGAGCCATTAAGTTGCTTGAATGAGCTGTCTCAAATTTCTTCTTGAAGGCACTTAATGCTATGAATTTTCCTTTTAGCACTGCTTTCATTGTGTCCCACAAGTTTGGGTATGTTGTGTCTTCATTTTCATTGATTTCTAGAAAGACTTTAATTTCTTTATTTCTTTCCTGACCCAGCTGTCATTTAGTAACAAGTTGTTCATTTTCCTGGCAGGTTATTTGGGCAAGAGCCAAAAGCAGCCAACTTCTTTGGCAAAACATTTTAAGAATGGTCTCTAGGCCAGTTGCTGATGTTGTCCTCTGAAACCTCTCAAGCTGGGACTCCATAGTTCACATTGTTCTCCACATTATTGTCTTTCAACTTTCTGAGAGAATGGCACATTAGGCCTCATTTAAAGTGTTCAACGACTCTTTGACATCCCCACCCCCCAAAGGAAGAACAGTCCTGCTAGGCCACAGAGGAGGACATTGCAGCCACTCCTGAAGATTCCTGATAAAACAGGGTCAGATGAAAGGGGAGGAGGTCCTACCCAATCAGTGGACTTGGAAAGGGGCAGGGAGGTGATGAGGGAGGGAGGGTGGGATTGGGAGGGAATGAGGAAGCAGGATACAGCTGGGATACAGAGTTAATAAAATGTAACTAATAAAAAATAAAGAAAGAAAGAAAAAAAAGAGTTCAGCCACTTTCCTATTTCAAAGCTCCAAAGCACA
>NW_026585650.1:0-9406 GCF_907164565.1 Psammomys obesus
CTAAAACAAAGGACCTCATGTCAGACTCTAAAAGTATGAACCCTTTACGGACAGCTAATTCAAGCAATACAGTTTCTTGTCTCTCCCTGGATCCTTTGGCTTCTGGACATGTATCCTTCAGGGACTCCTGCACATCTTATTGTCTGGGAATCCCACATGTTTCTAAGACTAAAAAGAAGCTAAGCTAAGAATAGAAGAGGAATAATATTCCTATGAAATTCAAATGAGTCCTTCAACTCAGGAGTAGTCCTAAGAGTCTACTTGCACATTCCTTTAAAAACATTCCTGGAAGGTACACTGAGGTAGAAAAGAGGTAGAACTGGTTTGGAAATTTGTGGCTTACACAGGTGTGTGTGTGTGTGTGTGTGTGTGTGTGTGTGTGTGCGCCTCTGTGTGTTTCAGGTTGTTAGGACATTGTTTTCTTTCTTTTTTTTTTTTTACTTTCTTTGTTTTTTTTATTATATGTGAAGTAAGACTGGTTTTTGTAGATTTACTTCTCTGTGAGTATTAACAATAAACACATTTATGTAAAGAACATTCCATTATTGATACAAAATTCTTCCATCTCTCCAAAAGCCTCCTTACACTGTTCTGCCTCCACTGCCCCCTTCAACTCCTAACCTTCCACAGATACACTTCTGTTCGACTTTGTGGAAAAGTCAGATAATGGCGCCAGGTGATAGGTGGCCTTCTGAAGCTGAGTTAGTTAAAAAGACTCAACATTCTTTAAAGTTCATCCAAATGAATGATTATTAATAATCCTTTCCTTCATGTTGCTGAACTGTGTTACATTGTCCTCTCGTGCACTGAACACTTGTGTGTTTTAATTTGGAGGCAAGTTGAGTAGAGTAGTTGGAAACATTCATGCCCATATTTTGTGAGAACATAAGCTTTGCCTCTCTTGGGAGAAGTGGAATCACAAGGCTATATAACCTGGGTACATTTAGCTTTGTAATAAACACCTGAGCTGTTTTATAAAGTGAGAGAAATATTACGTGTTTCCATCAGGTGTATTAGAGATTTAGTCTCTCCACTTCCTATCCACTTCCTAATCAGCTTTTTTTTTAATATTCTTTTATTTTATTAATTACACTATATTCATTTTGTATCCCCCCATAAGCCCTTCCCTCCTCCCCTCAAGATCCCACCCTCCCTCCCTTTTCTGCATGCATGACACTCACCAAGTCCACTAATAGGGGAGGTTCTCATCTCCTTTCTGATCTCAGTCTATCAGTTCACATCAAATGTGGCTGCATTGGCCTCTACTGTGGCCTGGTAAGTATCACCTCAGGGGGAGGTGATAAAAGAGCAGGCCAATCAGATTATGTCAGAGGCAGTCCCTCTTCCCCTTACTATGTAACCCACTTGGACACTGAACTGCCATGGGCTACATCTGTGCAGGGGTTCTAAGTTATCTCCATGAATAGTCCTTGGTTGGAGTATGAGTCTCTGGGAAGTTCCCTGTGTTCAAATTTTCTTGTTCTGTTGCTCTCCTTGTGGAGACCATGTCCTTTCCAGCTCTTACTATTTCCCACTTCTTACATAAAATTCCATTCACTTTGCCCAACAGTTGACCATCAGGCTCAGCATCTGCTTTGATAGTCTGTAGGGCAGAGGCTTTCAGAGGCCCTCTGTGGTAGGTTCCTAGTTTGTTTCCTGTTTTCTTCTTCTGGCTTTCAGTAGCCCTCTGCAGAAGGTTTCTAGGTTGTTTCCTGTTTTCTTCTTCTTCTGATGTCCATCCACTTTGCCTTTCAGAATGGGGATTGACCGTTTTACTTAGGGTCCTCTCTCTTGCTTAGTTTCTTTAGATGCACAGATTTTAGTGGGTTTGTCTTATGTTGTATGTCTATATGAGTGAGTATATACTGTGTGTGTCTTTTTGCTTCTGGGACCACTCACTGAGGATGATCCTTTCCAGGTCCCACCATTTACCTGCAAATTTCATGATTTCCTTATTTTTCATTGCTGAGTAATACTCCATTGTATAGATGTACCACAGTTTCTGCATCCATTCTTCAGTTGAGGGGCATCTGGGCTGTTTTCAGTTTCTGGCTATTACAAATAAAGCTGCTACAAACATGATTGAGCAAATGTCCTTTTTGTGTACATGAGCCTCTTTTGGATATATGCCCAGGAGTGGTATGGCTGGATCTTGTGAAAGCACTATTCCTAGTTGTCTGAGAAAGCGACAGATTGATTTCCAGAGTGGTTGTACAAGTTTACATTCCCACCAGCAGTGGAGAAGGGTTCCCCTTTTTCCACAACCTCTCTAGCATGTGTTGTCACTTGAGTTTTTGATCTTGTCCATTCTCATGGGTGTAAGGTGAAATCTCAGGGTTGTTTTGCTTTGCATTTCCCTAATGGCTAATGAGGTTGAGCATTTCTTTAAGTGCTTCTCTGCCATTCCATATTCCTCTTCAGGGAATTCTCTGTTTAGCTCTGTTCTCCAATTTTAAAGTGGATTACTTGGTTTGCTGCTTTTAAGCTTCTTTAGTTCTTTATATATACTGGATATGAGTTCTATCACATAAAGGGTTGGTGAAGATTCTTTCCAAATCTGTAGGCAGTCGCTTTGTTTTGATGACGGTGTCCTTTGCTTTGCAGAAGCTTTTCATTTTCATGAGGTCCCATTTATTGATTGTTGCTCTTAGAGCCTGTGCTGTTGGTGTTCTGTTCAGGAAGATGTCTCCTGTATCAATGAGTTCTAGGGTATTCCCCACTTTTTTTTCTAGCCAATTTAATGTGTCTGGTTTTATGTTGAGGTCTTTGATCCACTTGGACTTCAGTTTTGTGCAGGGTGATAAATATGGATCTATTTTCATTTTTCTACATGTAGACATCCAGTTGGACCAGCACCATTTGTTGAAGATGCTGTCTTTTTTCCATTGTATGGTTTTGGCATCTTTGTCAAAAATCAGGTGTCCATAAGTGTTTGTGTTTATTTCTGGGACTTCTGTTCGGTTCCATTGATCCACTATTCTGTTTCTATGCCAGTACCATGCAGTTTTTATAACTGTTGCTCTATAGTACAGCTTGAGATCAGGGATGGAGATACCTCCAGAAGATCTTTTTTTTGTAGAGGATTGTTTTAGCAATTCTGGGTTTCTTCTTATTCCATATGAAGTTGAGAATTTTTCTTTCCAGGTCTGTAAAGAATTGTGTTGGTAATTTGATGGGAATTGCATTGAATCTATAGATTGCTTTTGGTAAGATGGCCATTTTTACTATGTTAATCCTGCCAAGCCATGAGCATGGGAGATCTGTCCATCTTCTGATATCTTCTTCTAATTCTTTCTTCAGAGACTTGAAATTTTTTTCATACAAGTCTTTGACTTGCTTGGTTAGGGTTACTCCGAGGTACCTTATGTCATTTGTGGCTATTGTGAAGGGTGTTGTTTCCCTAATTTCTTTCTCAGCCCTTTTGTCTTTTGTATACAGGAGGGCTACTGATTTTTTGAGTTAATTTTGTATCCGGCCACTTTGCTGAAGGTGTTTATCAGCTGTAGGAGTTCCCTGGTAGAGTTTTTGGGGTCACTCATGTATACTATCATATCATCTGCAAATAGTGATAATTTGACTTCTTCCTTTCCAATTTTTATCCCCTTGATCTCCTTCAACTCTTATTTCTCTAGCAAGGACTTCCAGCACTATGTTGAAGAGATATGGAAAGAGTAGGCAGCCTTGTCTTGTCCCTGATTTCAGTGGGATTGCTTTATTTTTCTCTCCATTCAGTTTGACATTGGCTATAGGCTTGCTGTATATCGCCTTTACTATGTTTACATATGTGCCTTGTATCCCTGATCTCTCCAATACTTTAAACATGAATGGATGTTAGATTTTGTCAAATGCTTTTTCTTCATCTAGGGAGATTATCATGTGGATTTTTCTTTCACTTTGTTAATATGGTGGATCACATTGATGGATTTCCGTATATTGAACCACCCCTGCATACCTGGGATGAAACCTACTTGATCATGGTGGATGATATGTTTGATATATTCTTGTATTCGGTTTGCAAGTATTTTGATGAGTATTTTTGCATCAATGTTCATAAGGGGGATTGGCCTGAAGTTCTCTTTTTTTGTTGGGTCTTTGTGAGGTTTACGTACCAACGTGACTGTTGCTTCATAGAATGAGTTTGGTAATGTTCCTTCTGTTTCAATTTTGTGGAATAGTTTGAAGAGAATTGGAGTTAGCTCTTTTTTGAATGTCTGGTAGAATTCTGCGCTGAAACCATCAGGTCCTGGGCTTTTTTTTGGATGGGAGACTTTTGATAACTGCTTATATTTTTGGGGGATAAAGGACTATTTAATTGATTTATCTGGTCCTGATTTAGCTTTGGTAAGTGGAATCAATCAAGAAAATTGTTCATTTCATTTAAATTTTCAAATTTTGTTGAGAATAGACTTTTGAAGTAAGTCCTAATTACTGTTTTAATTTCCTCAGTGTCTGTAGTTATGTCCCCCTTTTCATTTCTGATTTTGTTTATTTGAATGGTGTCTCTCTGCCTTTTAGTTAGCTTGGCTAAGGGTTTGTCTATCTTGTTGATTTTCTCAAAGAACCAGCTCTTGGTTTCATTGAATCTTTGAATTGTTTTATTTGTTTCTAATTGATTGCTTTCAGCCCTGAGTTTGATTATTTCCAGCTGTCTACTTCTTTTTGGTATATCTGCTTCTTCTTTTTCTAGGGTTTTTAAGTGAGCCATTAAGTTGCTTGAATGTGCTGTCTCAAATTTCTTCTTGAAGGCACTTATAGCTATGAACTTTCCTCTTAGCACTGCCTTCATTGTTTCCCACAAGTTTGGGTATGTTGTGTCTTCATTTTCATTGAGTTCTAGGAAGATTTTAATTTTTTCTTTATTTCTTCCCTGACCCAGCTGTCATTTAGTAGCAAGTTGTTCAGTTTCCATGTGTGTGTAGGCTTTTTGCTATTTCTGTTGTTATTGAGGTCCAGCTTTATTCCATGGTGATCAGACATGATACAAGGGATTATTTCAATCTTCTTGAATCTCTTGAGGCTCACTTTGTGACCAACTATGTAGTCTATTTTGGAGAAGGTTCCATGAGGTGCTGAGAAGAAGGTAAATTCTTTTGTGTTTGGGTGTAAATTTCTATAAATGTCTGTTACGTCCATTTGATTCATGACCTCTGTTAGAGATATTGTTTCTTTGTTTAATTTCTGTTTAGTTGACCTGTCCTTTGTTGAGAGTGGGGTGTTGAAGTCTCCCACTATTAGTGTGTGGGGATCTATGTGTGGTTTAAGTTTTATCAACGTTTCTTTCACAAATGTGGGTGCCCTTGTATTTGGGGCATAGATGTTCAGGATTGTGATGTCTTCTTGGTGGAATTTTCCCTTGATGAGTATGAAGTGTCCTTCCCCATCTCTTTTGATTAATTTTGGTTGAAAGTCTATTTTATCAGATATTAGAATGGCTACTCCTGCTTGCTTCTTGCATCCATTTGCTTGGAAAGCCTTCTTCCATCCTTTACCCTCAGGTCATGTCTATCTTTGTGACTTAGGTGTGTTTCTTGTATACAACAGATTGCTGGGTTTTGTTTACGCATCCATTCTGTTAGTCTGTGTTTTATTGGAGAATTAATTTCATTGATATTGAGAGAGATTAATGACCAGTGGCTGTTAAATCCTTTGACTTTGATGTTGGTTGTGGTCATACTGTTGTGTGCTTGGTTGTTCTTTGTTTTACTGTAGTGTGGTTATTTATTTCCTGTGTTTTCTTGAATGTAGCTAGTTTTCTTGTGCTGTATTTTCCCTTCTAGTGTCTCTGTAATGCTGGATTTGTGTGTAGGTATTGTTGAAATTTGTTTTTGTCATTGAATATCTTGTCTTCTTCGTCTATGAGGACTGAGAGTTTTGCTGGGTATAGTAGTCTTGGCTGACATCTGTGTTCTCTTAAGGTCTGCGTGATATCCATCCAGGCCCTTCTGGCTTTCATAGTCTCTGTTGAAAAGTCTGGTGTGATTCTAGTATATATTACTTGGCCTTTTTTTCTTGCAGCTTTTAGTATTTTTTCTTTGTTCTGTATACTTACAGTTTTGATTATTATGTGGCGGCAGGATTTTCTTTTCTGGTCTAATTTATTGGGTGTTCTATAGGCCTCTTGTATTCTTATTGGCCTCTCCTTTAAGTTGGGGAAATTTTTTTCAATGATTTTGTTGAAGATATTTTCTGGGCCTTGGTGCAGGGAATCTTCTTTTTCCTCTATTCCTATTATTCTTAGGTTTTGTTTTTTTATGTTGTCTTGAATTTCTTGGACGGTCTGTGTCAGGAATTTTTTAGATTTAACATTTTCTTTGACAGATACATCTATTTCTTCTATTGTATCTTCCACACCTGAGATTCTTTCTTCCATTTCTTGTAGCCTATTGGTTATGCTAACCTCTGTAGTTCCTGCTTTCTTCCCTAAGTTCTTTCTCTCCACAATTTCTTCCATTTGTGTGTTTTGTTTTTTTTTTTTAATTTTTCCAATTCTATCTTCAGGTCTTGATCTATTTTGTTGATTTCTTTCACCTGTCTGACTGTATTTTCATGTTTTTCCATCAATTCCTTCAGCTATTTGGTTGAACAATCCACTGTTTCTTTTATTTCATTCAGTGATTTAAGCATTTCCTCTCTAAAGTCCACAGACTGTTTGGCTGCAGCTTCCTCTATTTCTTTTCGTATTTTATTTGTTTCCTCTGTTATCTTCTTCATGAGCAGAGATGTTGGGTCATCTCCTTGAATTTCAATTATGCTGGAGTGTCTAGGGCTACTTGCCCCTGGATAACTGGTTTCTGGAGATGCCATATTGCTCTGGCTTTTGTTGGTTCAACTTTTATGCTGTCCTCTACCCATTGGACTATCTTAGTTGTTTGAACTTAGTTTCTGGTTGTTCCTGGACTCTTGTAGTGGAGAGAATCCCTTTGGCAGGAAGATGGTTTTTCCAGAAGGAAGCCTTCTCAGCTTTTTGGGTTTAGTCACTGGATCGCCGGTGTTTTTCAGGAGTTGCTACAGCCCACCTCAGGCATAGAGACCGGGGTGGTAACTGTGGTCCTGATTAGTCAAGAGGGCTCTCCTCTCACCGGGAGAAGTCCTGGAAACAGCTGCCCGCCTTCTGGGTTTCTTGCTGTAAATTTAGCTAAGTCCGTCCCCTTTGCTTCGTTCCTTGTTCCTTGTGAGGGTTTCTCCAGACAGTGACTCTAAGACTCTGGTGTCTTGGGGCACACAGTTCTGTCTGTAAGGAGTAGTTCATACAAAGCAGGCCTCTGGGCTGGTGGAGCGTGCGACTGCCTTCTAGTCTGCTGGGGCTGGGTTCCCAATATCTCTGTGCTCCCTGCTTGGGCCTGGATCTGTGAAGGCTGGGAGTACTCGCCTGTTTGCGATCTGCAGTCTGCTAGACTTTCCCCAGGCACAGCCTAGGTGACCCCAGCAGCACGGTTTCTTTCTTCCCTGTGGGGCCCTCTCCGGACAGGAGTTCCTAGTCCCTGTTGCACCGGGGCGTGCAGCTCATGTGTACCAGTGAGCTGGGTGCACAGCCACTCAGATGACCTAAGCAGCCCAGTTTCTTCCTTCCCTGTGGGGCCCTCTCCGGACGGGGGACGGGGATTCCCCGTCTCTGTCTCTTTTGCAGGGGGGTGCGCAGCTCATCTGTACCTTGAGCTGGGCGCACAGCAGCTCTCTGTGCGGGGGGAGCTCAGTTGCGATGGCGGTGGGTACCCGCAGTCCCTGAGACCTTCCAGGGAAAGACTGGGTGACCCGTGATCAGACTTGCAACTTTGCCTCCCCGTAGGGTTTTCTTGTGACTGTGACTCCCATTCTCAGGCACCCTTGTGCCCACCAATCAGCCTGGGAAAGTGATCAGGACATGCAGGCTAGCGGCTCCAGCCCAGAGACCCAAAGCCCGCATTACCCTGGATTTCTTCTGGGTTCTGGCTAGGCAGCCAAGAGTGGACCCGACCGATTCCCACGCTGTGGGAGCCTCCCCTCACCTGGGAAACACGATTGCTGCAGTTTTAGGGCCCAGAGTTCAGTCTCCTGGTCGCTGCACGGAGAGTGCTGCCCCGCTTCTCAGACACAGTGCTCTCCGGGCACCGCCATCTTGGCTCCCCCAGGATATTGTTTTCAATGCTGAATGCTGAACCCAGTGATTTGAGTATGCCAGGCTACTCTCTACCATGGGTATGAATATTAATCCCCTTTCTTCTTGCCACATGAGTTGGCTCCTCCATAACTCAACCTTTCCTGTTTGCTCAATAGAAAGACTAATAATGTTATGTATGTTAGAAGGTGACTCTGAGGACTGAGTGATGGGAAGCTAAGAAGCCTGGGATGCAAAGGACTCCACACTGAGATTTCAGGCCCCTTTGCTCTTGTCTGTTGGTGAAGTGGAAGGCAGCGCTGGAGGGAAGTCATTCCAGGGAGGGAGAAGCTGCCTCCCAGAATAAAGGAGGCTCAGAGAGGTAGAGTACAGGACCAATCCTGGAATCCTGAGAAGCACCTCTTCTTTTCTGAGAAACCAAGAGGGGAAGGGAAGGAGAGGAGGGAGAGGAGTGAGCTTGGAGTGTAAAGTGATTAAAAAAATAAAAAGTTAAATGTGTGAAGAGTTGGAATCTGAATTTTTAAAGTTTTGATTAATGAATTATTTTTTTAATATTTTTATTTTTATTAATTACAGTTTATTCACTTAGTATCCCTATGTAGCTCCCTCCCATGTCCCCTCCCAATCCTACCCTCCCTACCTCTTCCTCACCCATGACCCTTCCCCAGTACACTGATAAGGGAGGTTCTCCTCCCTTTCCTTCTGATCCTAGTCTATCAGGTCTCATCAAGAGTGGCTGCATTGTTTTCCTCTTCCTGGTAAGGATGCTCCCCCCTCAGGGTGAGGTGATCAAAGAGCAGGCCAATCAGTTTCTGTGTGAGACAGTCCCTGTCCCCATTACTATGAACCCACTGGACACTGAACTGCCATGGGCTACCTCTGTGCAGGGGTTCCAGGCCATCTCCATGAGTGGTCATTGGCTGGAGTATCAGTCTCAGAAAAGACCCCTCTGCCCAGACTTTTTGAATCTGTTGCTCCCCTTGTGGAGCTCCTGTCCTCTCCAGGTCTTACGATCTCTGACTTCTTTCATAAGATTCCCTGCACTCTGCCCAAAGTTTGGCCATAAGTTTGACCATCTGCTTTGATACCCTGAAGGGTAGAGACTTTCAGAGGCCATCTGTGGTAGGCTACTCTCCTCTTCCTTGTTTTCTCTCACCTCCGATGTCCATCCACTGTACCTTTCTGAATGGGGATTGATCATCTAAGCCAGAGTCCTTCCTTCTTGATTAGCTCCCTTAGGTGTACAGGTTTTAGTATATTTATCCTATACTATATGTTTAATATCCACTTATGAATGAGTATATACCCTGT
>NW_026585651.1:0-1600 GCF_907164565.1 Psammomys obesus
ATCACAGCCTACGAAGCATAGAAGTTACTGGCATTCTAGGAATGGTCAGGTAAAAACAGCGACCCAGATGCCCCTCAACTGAAGAATGGATGCAGAAACTGTGGTACATCTATACAATGGAGTATTACTCAGCAATGAAAAATAAGGAAATCTTGAAATTTGCAGGTAATCCACTTAAAAAATGGGGAACAGTGCCAAACAGAGAATTCTCGAAAGAGGAACATCGAATGGCAGAGAAACACTGAAAGAAATGCTCAACCTCATTAGCCATTAGGGAAATGCAAATCAAAACGACCCTGAGATTTCACCTTACACCCATCAGAATGGCCAAGATCAAAAACTCAAGTGATAGCACATGCTGGAGAGGTTGTGGAGAAAAGGGAACCCTCCTCCATTGCTGGTGGGAATGTAAACTGGTACAACCACTCTGGAAATCAATCTGGCACTTTCTCAGACAACTAGGAGCAGTGCTACCTCAAGACCCAGCTATACCACTCCTAGGTATATACCCAAAATTTGTTCAAGTACACAACAAGGACATTTGTTCAACCATGTTCATAGCAGCTTTATTTCTAATAGCCAGAACTTGGAAACAACCCAGATGTCCATCAACGGAGGAATGGATACAGAAATTGTGGTATTTTTACACAATGGAATACTACTCAGCAATCAAAAAGGAGGAAATCATGAAATTTGCAGGGAAGTGGTGGGATCTAGAAAAGATCATTCTGAGTGAAGTATCCCAGAAGGAGAAAGACAAACTTGGTATATACTCGCTTATATAGACCTACAAGATATGATAAACATAATGAAATCTACACACCTAAAGAAGATAATCAAGAAAGTGGACACAGGCGAAGGTGATTAATCCTCATTTAGAAAGACAAATGGTATGTGCATTGAACTTATGACAGGAGTCTACCATAAAAGGCATCTGAAAGACTCTACCTAGCAGTGTTTCAAAGCAGACACTAAGACTCATAACCAAACCCTCGGCAGAGTGCAGGGAATCATATGAAAGAAGGGAATTTAGTATGATATGGAAAGGATAGGAGCTCTACAAGGACCAAACATATCTGGGCACAGGGTCTTTTCTGAGACTGACACTCAACCAAGGACCATCTATGGATATAACCTAGAACTTCTGCTCGGATGTGGCCCGTGGTAGCTCAGTAACCAAGTAGTTTTCCAAAGTAAGGGGAACACGGACTATTTCTAACAGGATCTCAAGGGCAGGCTGTTTGACCCCCCCCCCCCGCCGGGGAGGAGCAGTCTGTTAGGCCACAGAGGAGGACTTTGTAGCCAGCCCTGAAGATACCTGATAAAACAGGGTCAGATGAAAGGGGAGGAGGTCCTCCCCTATCAGTGGACTTGGAAAGGGGCAGCGAGGAGACCAGGGAGGGAGTGTGGGATTGGGGAGGGAATGAGGGAGCGGGATACAGCTGGGACACAGAGTTAACAAAATGTAACTAAAAAGAAAAAAATAATAATAATAATAAAAAAAGAAATTTGCAGGTAAATGGTGGGACCTGGAAAGGATCATCCTGAGTGATTTGTCCCAGAAGCAAAAAGACACACACGATATATACTCACTCAAATA
>NW_026585652.1:0-8128 GCF_907164565.1 Psammomys obesus
ACTAAAAGGCTTGAAGATGGTTTTCAAATTTCCACCTTTTGGGACATAGATCTCTAAATCATTCTCTTGTTTCCTCCTCTAGGATCCTCTGAGTAAGACTTTGGAGTCAACTAAAATAGCAATAGATACTGGGTTCCGCCATATTGATTCTGCTTACGTGTACCAAAATGAAAAGGAGATAGGACACGCTATTCGAAGCAAGATTTCAGATGGTGTTGTGAGGAGAGAAGACATATTTCTTACTACAAAGGTATTGTGTGCATACAAGCTAAAGTATGGAATAATAAAATATGTAAACATTTAAATTATATTGGCTTACTACCTACTGAAATGTGATTATTGGCATAACATTTATCCACATATATTTCACATATAAGTCTTAGTTTAAAATCACAGAAAAATATAGGCTTCTTACTCTCCACAAATGTATGGCTTTCAAATCCTTTTCTTTTATTATCTCAGGACAATGAAGGATAATTCAGTTTAATTTGTAAACTCAGAAATGACCTTGATCAGTTTTTAGTTTTCCTTATACCTTGGGTGGCTTAGAATATCTTGAACATTTAAAATATTGACATTTGTGGAGAGAGGGCAGGGCAAGATGGCGGCGCCAGGAGGACTCTCATTCTGCCCAGCAGCACAGCAGGATCAGCACAGTGACCAGCAATCAGAACTCGCGGCCATAAAACACAGGCGATTGTGTTTTCCAGGTGAGAGGATACCCCACGGTGGGGGATTCAATCAGCTTTTAACTCACCCGGCTAAACCTCGGAAGAGGTCCCAGTTCTGCCAGACACTTGGCCGCCAGCCCCAGCCCAGATCCACATGCCAGTGTCTCTGGTCAAGTTCCCAGACTGAACTATGCACACCACACTAGCAGAGACTGGAATTTTCAGTCCAGAGATAACCCCGCAGTGCTGGAAACGATTGGGACTGACCTTAGGTCACCCAGACATCCCCTGGAAAAGACTCGGGTTCCACGGGTGCCCCAGGAGCCAGGCCAGAGCCAGAGCCGGGGACCCAGGTGCCTGCACAGAGCACTCCCTGCTCACCTGATTCACTGCCTCAGATAGAACTGTGGGCCCCACGGCACCAAAGACTGCATTTCACTGTCCGGTGCAAACACACAGGGAGGGAAACATCTGGTCTGATCTCAGAGCACTCAGCTGACACGCCCACCCTGAAAAGGTATCGGGAAAATTACCCAGTTTAGGCAGACGCCCAGGCTCCCAAAGGCCGTAAAGGAAGACACAGGCAGTTTTTATAGGCTAGCTGGCAGAGATTGAGTCTTGAGCCCCAGGGCAAAAAAGAGACTGGTAGTCCCTGTCTCCAGAGAATCCACAAGGAAGGAAGGAAACTGTACTGACGTAATTCACCCAAGCCTTCCCTGGAAAAAGTCTAGCAGACCAGAGGGGCCAAGCCGCCATCACTCAGCTGTGCTCCAGACACAAGCGAAAAGAGTTGCTGTGTGCTAGATGTCCAACTGGGTTACAGCAGCTGATCATTAAATTTACAGCAAGAAACCCAGAAACAGGTCAGCTGTCTTCAGGACTTCCCTGGGTGAGATGAGAACCCTCTCGACTAACAAAGACCACAGTTACCACTCAAGTCTCTATCCCTGAGGTGAGCAGCAGCAACTCCTGAAAAAACGCCAGCCATCCAGGGACTATACCCAAAAAGCTGAGAAGACTTCCTTTAGGAAAAATCAGCTTTCTACCACGGGGATTCTCTCCACCACAGGATCCCCAGGAACCACCAGAAAATAACCCCAAACACATAAGATAGCACAATGGGTAGAGGCCAGAATAAAAGCTCAAGCAACAAAAGATAGAGCAATATGGCATATCCAGAACCCAGTTACCCAGGGGCAAGTAGCCCTGGACACCCCAGCATAACTGAAATCCAAGAAGATGACCTAACAACTATGCTCATGAAGATGATAACAGAGGAAACAAATAAGATACGTAAAGACACGGAGGAAGATAAACTCAAACATAATATTGCCACTCTAAAAAAATAGAGGAAGCTGCAGCCAAACAGTTTATGGCCTTTAGCAAGGAAATGCTTAAAGCACTGAATGAAATAAAAGAAACAGAGTTGAAGGAACTATGAGAAAAACAGGAAAGTACAATCAGACAGGTGAAGGAAGTAAACAAAACAACTCAAGACCTGAAGATAGAATTGGAAAAATTAAAGAAAACACAAATGGAGGAAATAATGGAGAGGAAGAATCTAGGGAAGAAAACAGGAACTACAGAGGTAAGCATAACCAACAGACTACAAGAGATGGAAGAAAGAATCTCAGGGGTAGAAGATACAATGGAAGAAATCGATGTATCTGTCAAAGAAAATGTTAAATCCAAAAAATTCCTGACACAGACCGTCCAAGAAATCCAAGACAATATGAAAAGACAAAAACTAAGAATAATAGGTATAGAGGAAAAAGAAGACTCCCTTCTCCAAGGCCCAGAAAATATTTTCAACAAAATCATTTAAGAAAATTTCCCTAAGTTAAAGGAGAGGCCAATAAGAATACATGAGGCCTACAGAACACCCAACAAATTTGACCAGAAAAGAAAATCCTCCTGCCACATAATAATTAAAACAGTAAGTATACAGAACAAAGAAAAAATGCTAAATGCTACAAGGAAAAAAGTCCAAGTAACATATAAGGGCAAACCCATTAGAATCACACCTGACTTTTCAACAGAGACTATGAAAGCCAGAAGTGCCTGGACAGATATCATGCAGACCCTAAGAGAACACAGATGTCAGCCCAGGCTACTATACCCTGCAAAACTCAGTCCTCATAGATGGAGAAAACAAGATATTCAATGACAAAAACAAATTTCAACAATACCTACACACAAATTCAGCATTACAGAAGACACTGGAAGGGAAAATACAACCCAAGAAAATTAGCTTCTGTCAAGAAAACACAGGAAATAATTAACATTACTACACTAAAACAAAAAGCAACCAAGCACACAACCTGATGACCACAGCCAACATCAAATCAAAGAATCTAACAGCCACTGGTCATTAATCTCTCTCAACATCAATGGACTCAGCTCTCCAGTAAAAAGACACAATTTAACAGAATGGATACGTAAACAAAACCCAGCAATCTGTTGCATACAAGAAACACACCTAAGACACAAAGGTAGACATTACCTGAGGGTAAAGTGTTGGAAGACGACTTTCCAAGCAAACGGACCCAAGAAGCAAGGAGGAGTAGCCATTCTAAAATCTGATAAAATAGACTTTCAACCAAAATTAATAAAAAGAGATGGAGAAGGACACTTCATACTCATCAAAGGAAAATTCCACCAGGAAGACATCACAATCCTGAACATCTATGCCCCAAATACAAGAGCACCCACATTCGTTAAAGAAACATTGATAAAACTTTAACCACATATAGATCCCCACACATTAATAATGGGAGACTTCAACACCCCACTCTCAACAAAGGACAGGTCAACAAAACAGAAATTAAACAAAGAAACAATGTCTCTGACAGAGGTCATGAATCAAATGGACCTAACAGACATTTACAGAACTTTACACCCAAACAGAAAAGAATTTACCTTCTTCTCAGAACCTCATGGAACCTTCTCCAAAATAGACCATGTAGTTGCTCACAAAGCAAGCCTCAACAGATACAAGAAGATTGAAATAATCCCTTGTATCTTGTCTGATCATCATGGAATAAAGCTGGACCTCAACAATAACAGAAATAGCAAAAAGCCTACACACACATGGAAATTGAACAACTTGTTACTAAATGACAGCTGGGTCAGGGAAGAAATAAAGAAAGAAATTAAAGTCTTCTTAGAACTCAGTGAAAATGAAGACACAACATACCCAAACTTTTGGGAAACAATGAAAGCAGTGCTAAGAGGAAAGTTCATAGCACTAAGTGCCTTCAAGAAGAAATTCGAGACAGCCATTCAAGCAACTAAATGGCTCACTTAAAAACCCTAGAAAAAGAAGAAGCAGACACACCAAGAAGGAGTAGATGGCTGGAAATAATTAAATTCGGGGCTGAAATCAATCAATTAGAAACAAATAAAACAATTCAAAGAATCAATGAAACCGAGAGCTGGTTCTTTGAGAAAATCAACTAGATCAACAAACCCTTAGCCAAGCTAACTAAAAGGCAGAGAGACACCACCCAAATCAACAAAATCAGAAATGAAAAGGGGGACATAACTTCAGACACTGAGGAAATCCAAACAATCATTAGGACTTACTTCAGAAGTCTATATGCCACAAAATTTGAAAATCTAAATGAAATGGACAATTTTCTTGATCAATTTGACTTACCAAAGCTGAATCAGGACCAGGTAAATCAACTAAATAGTCCTATATCCCCCAAAGAAATAGAAGCAGTCATCAAAATTCTCCCATCCAAAAAAAGCCCAGGACCTGATGGCTTCAGCGCAGAATTCTACCAGACCTTCAAAGAAGAGCTAACACCAATTCTCTTCAAACTATTCCACAAAATAGAAACAGAAGGAATATTACCAAACTCATTCTATGAAGCCACAGTCACCTTGGTACCTAAACCTCACAAAGACTCAACAAAGAAAGAGAATTTCAGGCCAATCTCCCTTATGAACATTGATGCAAAAATACTTAAAAAAATACTTGCAAACTGAATCCAAGAACACATCAAAGATATTATCCACTATGACCAAGTAGACTTCATCCCAGGTATGCAGGGGTGGTTCAATATACAGAAATCCATCAATGTGATCCACCATATTAACAAACTGAAAGAAAAAAACCACATGATAATCTTCCTAGATGCTGAAAAAGCATTTGACAAACTCCAACATCCATTCATGTTTAAAGTACTGGAGAGATCAGGGATACAAGGCACATATCTAAACATAGTAAAGGCGATATACAGCAACCCTATAGCCAACATCAAACTGAACAGAGAGAAACTTAAATCAATCCCACTGAAATCAGTGACAAGACAAGGCTGCCCACTCTCTCCATATTTCTTCAACATAGTGCTGGAAGTCCTTGCTAGAGCAAGAAGACAGTTGAAGGAGATCAAGGGGTACAGATTGGAAAGGAAGAAGTCAAATTATCACTATTTGCAGATGATATGATAGTAAACATGAGTGACCCCAAAAACTCTACCAGGGAACTCCTACAGCTGATAAACACCTTCAGCAAAGTGGCCGGATACAAAATTAACTCAAAAAAATCAGTAGCACTCCTGTATACAAAAGACAAAAGGGCTGAGAAATAAATTAGGGAAACAACACCCTTCACAATAGCCACAAATGACATAAAGTACCTTAGTGTAACCCTAACCAAACAAGTTAAAGACTTGTATGAAAAAATTTCAAGTCTCTGAAGAAAGAATTAGAAGAAGATATAAGAAGATGGAAAGATCTTCCATGCTCATGGCTTGGCACGATTAACATAGTAAAAATGGCCATCTTACCAAAAGGAATCTACAGATTAAATGCAATTCCCATCAAATTGCCAACACAATCTTTAGAGACCTGGAAAGAAAAATTCTCAACATTGTATGGGATAACAAGAAACCCAGAATTGCTAAAACAATCCTCTAAAAAAAATATCTTCTGGAGATATCTCCATCACTGATCTCAGGCTGTACTATAGGGCACAGTTATAAAAACTGCATGGTACTGGCATAGAAACAGAATGGTTGATCAATGGACCCGAAGAGAAGACCCAGAAATAAACCCAAACACTTATGGACACCTGATTTTTGACAAAGATGCCAAAACCATACAATGGAAAAAAGATAGCATCTTCAACAAAGTGTGCTGGTCTAACTGGATGTCTACATGTAGAAAAATGAAAATGGATCCATACTTATCACCCTGCACATAACTGAAGTCCTAGTGGATCAAAGAACTCAACATAAAACCAGACATATTAAATCGGCTAGAAAAAAAACGTGGGGAATACCCTAGAACTCATTGGTACAGGAAAAACCTTCCTGAACAGAACATCAACAGCACAAGCTCTAAGGGCAACAATCAATAAATGGGACCTCATGAAATTGAAAAGCTTCTGTAAAGCAAAGGACACCGTCATCAAAACAAAGCGACTCCCTACAGATTGGGAAAGTGTCATCAGCAACCCTTTATCTGACAAAGGACTCATATCCTGTATATATAAAGAACTAAAGAAGCTGCAAAGCAGCAAACCAAGTAATCCACTTAAAAAATGGGGAACAGAGCCAAACAGAGAACTCTCTGTAGAGGAATATCGAATGGCAGAGAAGCATTTAAAGAAATGCTCAACCTCATTAGCCATTAGGGAAATGCAAATCAAAACAACCCTGAGATTTCACCTTACACACATCAGAATGGCCAAGATCAAAAACTCAAGTGACAACACATGCTGGAGAGGTTGTGGAGAAAGGGGAACCCTTCTCCATTGCTGGTGGGAATGTAAACTTGTACAACCACTCTGGAAATCAATCTGGCACTTTCTCAGACAACAAGGAATAGTGCTTCCTCAAGATCCAGCCATACCACTCCTAGGCATATAGCCAAAAGAGGCTCAAGTACACAAAAAGGACATTTGCTCAACCATGTTTGTAGCAGCTTTATTTGTAATAGCCAGAAGCTGGAAACAACCCAGATGCCCCTCAACTGAAGAATGGATGCAGAAATTGTGGTACATCTATATAATGGAGTAATACTCAGCAATGAAAAATAAGGAAATCATGAAATTTGCAGGTAAATGGTGGGACTGGAAAGGATCATCCTGAGTGAGTTGTTCCAGAAGCAATAAGACACACATGGAATATACTCACTCATATAAACATGCAACATAGGATAAACCCACTAAAATCGGTACATCTAAACAAACTAAGCAAAAGAGAGGACCCTAACTAAAATGTTCAATCCCCATCCTGAAAGGCAAAGAGGATGGACATCAGAAGAAGAAGAAAACAGGAAACAACCTAGGAACCTGCTACAGAGGGCCTCTGAAAGCCAGAAGAAGAAAACAGGAAGCAACCTAGGAACCTGCCACAGAAAGCCTCTGAAAGCCTCTGCCCTGCAGACTATCAAAGCAGATGCTGAGCCTGAAGGCCAACTGTTGGGCAGAGTGAATGGAATTTTATGTAAGAAGTGGGACACGGCTGGGATACAGAGTTAATAAAATATAACTGATAAGAAAAAAATAAAATTAAAAAAAAGAGAAGTGGGAAATAGCAAGAGCTGGAGAGGACAGGAACTCCACCAGGAGAGCAACAGAACAAGAAAATTTGAACACAGGCAACTTCCCAGAGACTCATACTCCAAACAAGGACTATTCATGGAGATAACCTAGAACCCCTGCACAGATGTAGCCCATGGCAGTTCAGTTTCCAAGTGGGTTACATAATAATGGGAAGAGGGATTGCCTCTGACATAATCCAATTGGCCTGCTCTTTGATCACCTCCCACTGAGGGGAGAGCAGCCTTACTTGGCCACAGAAGATGACAATGCAGCCACTTCTGATGAGAACTGATAGTCTAACATCAGAAAGAAGGAGAGGAGGACCTCCCTTATCAGTGGACTTGGGGAAGGGCATGCATGCAGAAAGGGGAGGAAGGGTGAAATCCGGAGGGGAGGAGGGAGGCGCTTATAGGGGGTACAAAATGAATAAAGTGTAATTAATAATAATAATAAAATATTAAAAAAAATTGACATTTTTATTTCCTAGTGAAAATAACAGAGGATCAGAGTTCATGAAATGTTAAATAATATTTATCCAATTATTGAAAATTTGTGTCCAAGGATTATTAAGTATCCATAGCACATTTCATATAATTTATAATAATAAACAAATGCTAACATTTCCTCAAAATTGAGGGATGGGATATTTATAGAAATATATCTTTGTAACATATGATTTGAACATTATGACCATGAAATTTACCCCTTTAGTAGTGTCTTTCCCATATTAATTATATTGACTATTAGTAACCAATAATATTCTGAAGTTCACATATATAGATCAAATCAAATATCCCAATTGAAATACACAGTATGCCCTGTAGTTACTATCTTGTACGCATTACAAAACTTCTCTGTCGGGAGCCACTCCCGCCATTACAAGATGGCGCCGGTTTCCTGC
>NW_026585653.1:0-1601 GCF_907164565.1 Psammomys obesus
TTCATCTCAGGCATCTTGAACTTGGGACCTTTCAACTTCCCTTCTGGTCCTTCAAAACTAACATCAGGGCCTTCAATGTCTACTTTAGGGCCTATAATATCCACTCCTGGGCCCTTGACTTCACCTTCCAGTTTGGGCAAGGACACATCCACATCACCTTTCAATTTTGGACCTTTCAGATTCAAATCAAAGTCAGGCATGGAGATCTTGGGAGCTTTGATGTTCATCTCAGGCATCTTGAACTTGGGACCTTTCAACTTCCCTTCTGGACCTTCAATATTCACATCAGGAACATCAATGTCCACCTTGGGCCCTGAGACATCAATGTCAGCCTTGGGTAGGTTCACATCCACTTCAGTGCCCTCTGCTTTAAAGCCAGGCATGCTGAACTTGGGCATTTTCATCTTGGGCATCTTCAGGTGCCAGTCTGGGCCATGAACATCCACATCTGGAACATTAATGTCCACTTTAGGGCCTTTGATGTCAACCTCTGGGCCTTTAAGATCACCTTCAAGTTTGGGAATAGTAACATCTGCATCACCTTTTACCTTGGGGCTTTTCAGGTTCAAGTCAATGTCAGGCATGGAGATCTTAGGCGCTTTGATGTTCATCTCAGGCATCTTGAACTTGGGACCTTTTATGCTTCCTTCTGGACATTCCACATTGAGTTCTGGGCCCTCAATATTCATACTGGGACCTCCTATATTGATGTCTCCTTTTGGTAAATCCATATCAGGCCCTTCTGCTTTGAAGCCAGGCACACTGAACTTGGGCATTTTCATCTTGGGCATCTTCAGATTCCACTCTGGACCATGAACATCCACATCAGGTGTATCAAGATGAACCTCTGGTGTCTTAATATCCACTTTGGGACCTTTAAACTCTCCTTCTAAATTTGGGCTTGCTACATCTAAGTCCCCTTTGACTTTAGGACCTTTCAAATTTAGCTCCACATCAGGCATGGAGACTTTGGGAGATGAAATGCTCAGGAAAGGCATTTTGAACTTGGTTCCTTTCACTTTACCTTGGGCTTCAACTTCTGGAGCATTAATATCAACTTTTGGAGCTGTTACATCAACATCTGGCTTCTTAACTTTGACATCCACTTCAGGTGTCTGAACTTTGGACCCAGAAAAATTAAATTTAGGAAGCTTAAAACGAGATTTTTTTGATTTCCCATCAATATTGACCTTAGGAGAAGAAATGTCCACTTCTGGGCCCTTCACATCCAATTTAGGAGTTTTAATGTCACCCTCCAGTTTGGGTCCAGATATATCAACATCTCCCTTGACCTTTGAGCCCTTCAAATTCAAGTCAATTTCTGGCATGGAGATCTTGGGCATGTTGACATGCATGTCAGGCATTTTCAGTTTGGGACCTTTTAATTTGCCTTCAGGACCATGAATGTCAATATCTGGAGCATTTACATCTAATTTGGGGCCCTTTATGTCAAGAGAACATGCTTTTAAATCACCCTCTACATTTGGAAGTGAAACATCCACATCTCCTTTCAGTTTGGGGCCTTTAAGATTAAGATCCAAATCAGGCATGGAGATCTTGGGAGCTTTGATGTTCATCTCTGGCATCTTGAACTTGGGACC
>NW_026585654.1:0-3519 GCF_907164565.1 Psammomys obesus
ACACACACACACACACACACACACACACACACACACACACAAACCACTCTGAGATTCCATCTTACATCCCTAAGAATGGCTATGATCAAACACCCATGTGACAGCATATGCTGGGTAGGATGTGGAACAAGAGAAACACTCCTCCGTTGCTGGTGGAAGAACAAATTTGTACAACCACTGTGGAAATCAATCTGGTGGTTTCTCAGAAAATTAGGAAAAGTTCTACCTCAACATCCATTTTTACCACTCCTGGCCATATACCAAAAAGATGCTTCACAATTCCACAAGGACCCTTGCTCAACTATGTTCATAGCATCTTTATTTATAATAGCTAGAATCTGGAAACAACCTAGATGTCCTTCAGTGTAAGAATAAATAAAGAAAATGTGGTACATTTACACAATGATATACTAATCAGCTAGCAAACAAGGATAACATAAAATTGGCAGGAAAATGGATGTAACTAGAAAAGATCATCCTGAGTGAGGTAACCCAGAAGCAGAAAGAGACACATGGTCAGTACTCACTGATAAGTGGATATTGGCCCAGGATAACCTGCCTAAAATCCACAGACCCAAAGATGCTAAGTAACAAGGGGTAACAAGGGTTAAGGATACCAGAAGTAAACCTACAGACAAAACTTTTCTGGCCCATGGGGTCTCAGAGACTGAACCACCAACCAAAGAGCATGCATGGAGTGGACCTAGGGCCCCTACACATATGGAGCAGATGTGCAGCTTTTCCTTCATATAGGTCTCAGGGACTGTCTCTGATTCTGTTTCCTGCCTTTGGATCCTTTTCACATAGATGAGTTGCTATGTGTGGCCTCAGTGGAAGAAGATGTGCCTAGTCCTGTGGCTTGATGTACCAAAGTGGCTTGGTTGGTACCCACTGTGGAGGTGCCTTCCCTTCTCTGAGGATAAGAGGATAGTAGAATTAAAGGAGAGTATCAGAGTGGGACTGGGATAAAAAGAAGGAGTGGGGCTGCTATCAGGCTTTAAAGTGAATTTTAAAAAGTTTTAAAAAGTTTTAAAAAATGAATCACATAGATGAAATCTGGTGGATGGGATGTAGCTTTATTTGACAGAGTGCTGGGCAATCATGCCTGAAGTCAGTCCAGACTCATTCATACCTTGGCTTATATCTTTTAAACAACCATAATTCCAGATAAATAAAACTACTACATTATGTGAGAAATACTTTCACTTTAGACAGCAGATTTAGTTGGGGTTTTCAATATGCTTTTCTAATCTTAGAAGTGTAAAACTTTAAAGATTATAAATTTTACTTTAAAGGTGAAGGTAAGTTAGTAAGCAAATCCCTCTATATAACTCTAATGGCCCCCTTTACTGTTTGTTTGTTTGTTAGTGTGGTTTTGATCCCTCAAAGTATGAGTCTTCTAAAATACAACCATTTCTGTGAAGCTGATGCCATTCAAGACAAAATGGTCACTAACTTCAGCCTGTTTTCCAGGATTGTGTATATTTCTAATTATATTGCTGTCATCATTTATGAACACAGATAGTTAGATGTGCCTACAGATTTCCCATAGTAAAAAATAGCAACTATATCATTTAAAAAGAATTCAATGATGGGCATACAGAGTTTTCAACACAAAAAAATAGATTTGTGTAAATTGCAGCCTGGGTCTCAAAATACACACCTAATGAATCATGATATCATTAATTAAGTGCATTGTTAGGAGATCAGATGAGAAGTTTTTTCAAGGTTATACTCATTGTAATTATATTAAGAAGTCATCAGAATGGTAACAGAAGGCCCTTCTCTTTGAAGAGAAATGGTTGGGAGAGTTTGGTATATGCCTGGGAGGGGTCTGAAGCTGACTATCAGCAAAAGTGACTGTTACAGTTAGATAGCGTTTGATCAGTGAATGGACAGGGATATAGATTTCTCAGACAGCAAAACATCATGTGTCAAAACAGCTGCTGAGAAGACCACAGAATGGTGAAAATAACCTCAGAGGTTGGGTCATCATCAAAGGGAAAGTGCTGAGGAGAAACTAAGCAACGGGGGCTGTTACAATCCTGTGTCTCTGTTTCCCCTATACCTATTTCTGAACTCTAAACAGAGAGGTGGTTGAAAGCATTACAATAAATTTCGTAAGTACTTACCTATTCAGTACCACTGAGTGTGTGATATATTTTTATATAACTTAGGGAGCTATTGAATAATATGAGGAGAGTTTTCATAGCAGGGGATTAGTGAGAAGTATTTTGAAGGTTTTGATGAGCTGAGCGATATGTTTTGGGAAGGGGCAAGCACTGGGAATAGGAGATTGGTACCTTGCTTGAGGAACTGCCAGATGGTATTGGTAGAGGCTTATGGGGAGTCTGGAAACAACCTTCGTCTTTTTGTGTGTTGGTTTCTGAAGGTTCTGGAAGTTGAGTCTGGTCCGCAGTAAGCTTCTTTTTTTTTCCAGCTTCTGTTTTTCTGGTTTGTTCTATCTTGTTCTGAAAGAAAAACATTTCTTTTTCTCTCTTAAGTCTCTCATGTGTTGGAAATTGAACGCCAGCACACTAATTTGTAGATTTGTTTTTACAGTTTTATCTCCAGCCCTTAGTAATGTCTTTAATATTAAATAAAACACAATATTTTCCTAGGGTTCTTTTCTGAGGCTGATTCTTTAATCAAGGGCCATGAATGGAGATAAACTTGAATCCCTACACAGATGTAGCCTGTGGCAGCTCAGTGTCCACATGGATTTCCTAGAAATGGGGACAGGGACTGTCTCTGACATGAAGCCACTTGCTGGTTCTTTGATCACCTCCCCCTGATGGAGGAGCAGCCCTACCAGGGCACAGAGGAAGACAATGCAGCCAGTTCTGATGAGAACTTATAGACAAGGGTTAGATGGAAGGGGAGGAGGACCTCCCCTAGCAGTGGACTTAGGGAGGGGCATGGGAGGAGAAAAGGGATGGGATGAGGGAGGGGGCTACAGGTATGCTACAAAGTGAATAAATTGTAATAAACTTAAAAGGATTTTAAGAATCTTTGTTTCATTCCTGGATTCTATTATACTGTGTCTTTGAGCACTCCTCATTTTACAAGATGAACTGTGTAGTGTGGTGGAATGAACAGCAATGGCTCCCACAAACACAAAGATTAGAATGCTGGGTCACCATTAGGAGGCATGGCCTTGTTGGAGTAGGTGTGCCTGCTGGAGGAAGTGTGTCACTAAGGCTGGGCTCCGAAGTTTCACATGTTCAAACCAGGCCCCCTGTTACTCCATGTTCCTCTGCCTGTGGAGATGCAGACCTCTCATCTCCTCTTCAGCACATTGTCTGTCTGCACGTGCTCATGTTTCTCATCATGAAGATGATGGACTAAACCTGTGAATGTAAGCAAGACCCATGATATGCCTTCTTTCATAAGAGTTGCCCTAGACCTGTTGTCTCTTCACAGCAATAGGAAACCTAGCATAGCTGACCTGTAGGATCGCCTCATAGATGAATAGAAACATTGCACTTATGCCACTCATTTATTCCAGTGGTTGCAGAA
>NW_026585655.1:0-3736 GCF_907164565.1 Psammomys obesus
GTTGGGGGAGGATGAGGACTGAGGGGAGAGAAGGGGGAGGTGGAAGATTGAGAGAAGTAAAAGGGAGAAGTCAAGGGAGAGGAGGAGTAGGGAGGGGAGGAAGGGGAGAGGAAGGGAGAGCCCAGAGTACTAAGGGGAGGGCAGGAGGGAGGGAATTGGAGGGGAGGGGAAAAGACTGATGGAGGGGAGAGGAGAGTATTTAGATTAGGGGAATAGAGGAGGGAGGAGAATGGGGGAGGGGAGGGGAAGAGAAGAGAGGGATGGATAAAGGAGGAGGATGGGGAGATGAAGTGGGAGAAGAGAGGGGAGGGAAGGGAACAGTTGGAAGAGAGGACTGGGGGGGGAAAGGGAGGTGAGGAGAATGGAGGGGAGGAGTAACATCTCTCCTCTCCATACTCAGATTCTCTCAGGCATCTCCTCCCAGGCACTTCCTACTGAGGTCCTTGGACAGAACAGATCCCCTTCTCTGGCAGAGTCATTTCACCAACCATTGTATTACAATGCTGGTTCGTGGACCAAATCTCTGCAAGCATCTGGCAATATGTTACACTGAGCAGTGTTGGAACAGTCATTCATGCAGCCCATCTCTGGGTCTAGTTCAAGAGACCTTGGTTGGCTGGGAGGTTTGTGGAGACATGGATTCAAGTGGTGATGTTCATGATCCCACAAGTGGAAATCCACTTGTACCTTTCTCAAAGTCCTCAGAAAGGTTCAATACTTATCCCAATGATACAGACACATTGTGCACCAGCCTGGTGGATGTCAAAGCTGAATGTGTTTCTCAAGAGACTTTAAGTTCTTTTTCCTCTCTTCCCAATCTGTGTCCAGCTGAGTGGTTTAGGTTTCTTAGAGGAAACTTCTTAATTGTAATGAGAAGCTGTACCAGCTGGGTATTCTTCAACCTGAAACACTAAGCAACTTTTTGAAGGTGGGAACCTCAAGTGAGAAGATGCTCCCTTAAATCAGCTTCTGATTGAGCCTGTGGGACATTTTCTTGATTGGGGAGGCCTCAGCCCATTATGGAGGTACCACTCTGGGCTCGTGGCTCTGGATGCTATGAGAAAGCAGGCTCAGCAAGACAGTAAGCAGCTCTTCTGCATCAGTTCCTGCCTCCAGGTTCCTGCCCTGTGAGTTCCTGTCCTTACTGCTTTGATAATGAACTGTGATATGAAGTGTGAGCAAACAAACCCTTTCCTCCCTTAGTTGGTTCCTCAAAAATTTCAGAGAAAATTCTGGGAGACCAGGTGATGTATGGGAGAATAAGGCTTCCTGTGGGAAGCTTCTTCTGAAAAGGTACTGTCTGAAGGTACCATAGTAAAGCCTAAGCTGTGATGGAGATCCAAAGGAGGTGGTGATGGCAGGGATGTGGCATGACTATGGCAGAAAGCTGCAGAGAATAAATAGAGGTGCCCCAACAGAGGGGCTCACAGGACTGCAGCTGACACAGATACACAAACAAGGCTGCAGAAACCCAGTGGAGTTCACATCATGCCACCAGGTGGCACAGACGCTGAGCAAGGAGCTACAGGATTTATCCTTTACCTGACTGTGTTCCAGTCTTACTTTGAACCTATTTCTCCTTCCTCTGCTCCTACTTCCTCCCTATTGGAGTGAGAGGGTTTGCACTGTGCTGTTGTACATCAGAAGCATAGACCTGGAATTTAACATTTCATAGAATACCGAAAATAAGAATTTGGCCTGGTTTTCAGAGAAGGCTTTTTACACAAACTTTCGAATAGTGCTGGAACTATTAGAAATCTGTCGACTCTTGCGCATGGTCTAAATGTCTTTTACATTGTGAGATACCCAACATAAGCCTTTGGTACCCAAAGGAGAAAGGTCACCTTTTTCAAGGCTTGGTCGGTCCTCAGCTGGCAGGTCCAATGATTGAGAAGGCTTTGACTGCATTGATGGATGAATTCACTGATGGACTTAGAGTTTAATGTCTTTGTTGGGAAATGGTTGGGGGTGCCTCACTGAACTTGCACCTTGAAGAGAATCCTGTTCTTAACTACTACAGTCTCTCTCTCAGCTTCCTGATCACCATGGGGTGATCAGCTACACTCTGCCAAGTGCTTCTGCTGCCATGATGCTCTACCTCACCACAGACCCATAGCAATGGAGCAAGCAGAACGTAGACTGAAACCTTTGAATCCAGGAGTCCTTTCAGTTTTATCTTTCAGCTAGAAGTCATTGCAATGAAGAAGAAGACTAAGAAGAAGAAAAAGAAGAAGAAGAAGAAGAAGAAGAAGAAGAAGAAGAAGAAGAAGAAGAAGAAGAAGAAAAAGAAGAAGGAGAAGGAGAAACAATTAAGTGTCCCAGGCTACTCACCCCACTGCCAGAACAATAGAGTCTGTCTTCTTGGCCAATAAACTACAAAAGCTATGGTAGCATTCTGAAACAGAAGACCAAGTAAAAATTAGCTCACAAGGGGTGTTCACCGATGCCCCAGGATGTCACTCACTGTTGTGGCTGTGAAACTGAGTTCCTTTATCTGCCTCTATTTTAACTCCCTCTGAAATGACCTCACCAGCTCTACCTGGGCAAGCATCTGAGTGTCTGAGCTCAGGGAATCTCAACTTCTGCAAGGTGAGGAAACTGATGGCCAGAAAGGATTAAGGACCTGAAATGGACAATGCCAAGAATGTGAAGCTAAGATTAAAAACCTGGGAGTAGTAATAATTTTGTATATTAGTATTGATTAGTTTGGAGATAAAGAATGGTTGAATATGGGGTTGGACAGATGGCTCAGCGGTTAAGAGTAATGTCTGCTCTTCTAGAGGTCCTGAATTCAATTCCCAGCAACCACATGGTGGCTCACAACCATCTATAATGAGATCTGATGCCCTCTTCTGTCATGCAGGCCTATATGCAAATAGAGTCCTCATATGTATAAATAAAAAAAATCTTTAAAAAAGAATGGTTGAATAGTGCATTTTAAAGTAGATTTTTAAATTTTAATTTATGTCCATATATTATTTCTGTATCTGTGTGAGTGGATGTCATATGGGTGCCTGCAGAGGCCAGGAGAAGATGTCAGATACCCTGGAGTTGGAGCTACAGGTGGTTGTGAGCCACCCCTGTGGTTCTCTGCAGGAAGTGGCCTTTACCACTGACCCATCTCTCTAGCCCCCCTTCTAATCAGTAGGTGCACCTGAATTTCCAGATAGTATGTCTTTCAGCATCAGTGCATGGTGCATCCTGGACCAGTATATCAAGTGAGTACTCCTCTGGTTTGTTTGTTTGATTTAAGACAGGGTTTCTCTGTGTAGCCCTGACTGTCTGGAATTCATTCTGTAGACCAGGCTGGCCTTGAACTCAGAGATCTGCCTGCCCCTGCCTCCCAAGGTCTGGGACTAAAGGCATGCACCTGCACTGCTTGACTTCAAGTGCTCCTCTGACTCAGCCCCTCTCGGCCCCAGCCATCTGCATGCAGAAGCACTGGGCAGTCAGTATACATCTTCTGCGCTTGTTGCCAGGACCCGCTGGATCAGCATGACTGCAGCAGGTAGCATAAAACCAGGACTTAAAAAATGATGACTCTGGGGTGGGCATATGTGCAAAACAAAGAAGGGCATGAAAGAGCAGAAACAGAGCCTTAGAAGACACGGCCTCAGCTCTCTGAGCATTCAGCTTCTGTGTCCAGGGTTCTTTACAAACAGATTCAGCCTGCTGGTAACGTTTTACAGTAAGGATGCCTGGCCTGATCCCAGAGGGGGCTTGAGCAGCCTGGGGG
>NW_026585656.1:0-3863 GCF_907164565.1 Psammomys obesus
TACAAATAAAGCTGCTACAAGCATGGTTGAGCAAAAGTCCTTTTTGCGTACTTGAGCCTCTTTTGGGTATATGCCTAGGAGTGGTATGGCTGGATCTTGAGGAAGCGCTATTCCTAGTTGTCTGAGAAAGCGCCAGATTGATTTCCAGAGTGGTTGTACCAGTTTACATTCCCACCAGCAGTAGAGAAGGGTTCCCCTTTCTCCACAACCTCTCCAGCATGTGTTGTCCCTTGATATTTCATTTTGGTCATTCTGATGGGTGTAAGGTGAAATCTCAGGGTTGTTTTGATTTGCATTTCCCTAATGGCTAATGAGGTTGAGCATTTCTTTAAGTGCTTCTCTGCCATTCGATATTCCTCTACAGAGAATTCTCTCTTTAGCTCTGTTCCCCATTTTTTAAGTAGATTACTTGGTTTATTGCTTTTCAGCTTGTTTAGTTCTTTATATATATTGGATATGAGTCCTCTGTCAGATAAAGGGTTGGTGATGATTCTTTCCCAATCTGTAGGCAGTCGCTTTGTTTTAATGACGGTGTCCTTTGCTTTGCAGAAGATTTTCAGTTTCACGAGGTCCCATTTATTGATTGTTGCTCTTAGAGCCTGTGCTGTTGGTGTTCTGTTCAGGAAGTTTTCTCCTGTACCAATGAGTTCTAGGGTATTCCCCACTTTTTTTTTCTACCCAATTTAATGTGTCTGGTTTTATGTTGAGGTCTTTGATCCACTTGGACTTCAGTTTTGTGCAGGGTGATAAGTATGGATCTATTTTAATTTTTCTACATGTAGACATCCAGTTGGACCAGCACCATTTGTTGAAGATGCTATCTTTTTTCCATTGTATGGTTTTGGCATCTTTGTCAAAGATCAGGTGTCCGTAAGTGTGTGGGTTTATTTCTGGGTCTTCTGTTCGATTCCATTGATCCACCATTCTGTTTCTATGCCAGTACCATGCAGTTTTTATAACTGTTTCTATGTAGTACAGCTTGAGATCAGGAGATACCTACAGAAGACCTTTTATTGTAGAGGATTGTTTTAGCAATTCTCAGTTTCTTGTTATTCCATACGAAGTTGAGAATTTTTCTTTCCAGGTCTGTAAAGAATTGTGTTGGCAATTTGATGGGAATTGCATTAAATCTGTAGATTGCTTTTGGTAAGATGGCCATTTTACTATGTTAAACCTGCCAAGCCATGAGCATCGGAGATCTTTCCATCTTCTCATATCTTCCTTTAATTCTTTCTTCAGAGACTTGAAATTTTTTTCGTACAAGTCTTTGACTTCCTTGGTTAGGGTTACACCAAGGTACTTTATGTCATTTGTGGCTATTGTGAATGGTGTTGTTTCTCTAATTTCTTTCTCAGCACTTTTGTCTTTTGTATACAGGAGTGCTACTGATTTTTTTGAGTTAATTTTGTATCCGGCCACTTTGCTGAAGGTGTTTATCAGCTGTAGGAGTTCCCTGGTAGAGTTTTTGGGGTCACTCATATGTACTATCATATCATCTGCAAATAGTGATAATTTGACTTCTTCCTTTCCCATCTGTATCCCCTTGATCTCCTTCAACTGTCTTATTGCTCTAGCAAGGACTTCCAGCACTATGTTAAAGAGATATGGAGAGAGTGGGCAGCCTTGTCTTGTCCCTGATTTCAGTGGGATTGCTTTAATTTTCTCTCCATTCAGTTTGATGTTGGCTATAGGCTTGCTGTAAATCGCCTTTACTATGTTTAGATATGTGCCTTGTATCCCTGATCTCTCCAGTACTTTAAACATGAATTGATGTTGGATTTTGTCAAATGCTTTTTCAGCATCTAGGGAGATTATCATTTGGTTTTTTTCTTTCAGTTTGTTAATATGGTGGATCACATTGATGGTTTTCCATATATTGAACCACCCCTGCATACCTGGAATGAAGTCTAATTGGTCATAGTGGATAATATCTTTGATGTGTTCTTGGATTCAGTTTGCAAGTATTTTGTTAAGTATTTTTGCATCAATGTTCATAAGGGAGATTGGCCTGAAATTCTCTTTCTTTGTTGAGTCTTTCTGAGGTTTAGGTACCAAGGTGATTGTGGCTTCATAGAATGAGTTTGGTAATGTTCCTTCTGTTTCTATTTTGTGGAATAGTTTGAAGGGAATTGGAGTTAGCTCTTCTTCGAAGGGCTGGTAGAATTCTGCGCTGAAGCCATCTGGTCCTGGGCTTTTTTTGGATGGGAGAATTTTGATGACTGCTTCTATTTCTTTGGGGGATATAGGACTATTTAATTGATTTACCTGGTCCTGATTCAGCTTTGGTAAGTCAAATCGATCAAGAAAATTGTCCATTTCATTTAGATTTTCAAATTTTGTTGAGTATAGACTTTTGAAGTAAGTCCTAATGATTGTTTGGATTTCCTCAGTGTCTGTAGTTATGTCCCCCTTTTCATTTCTGATTTTGTTGATTTGGGTGGTGTCTCTCTGCCTTTTAGTTAGCTTGGCTAAGGGTTTGTTGATCTTGTTGATTTTCTCAAAGAACCAGCTCTTGGTTTCAGTGATTCTTTGAATTGTTTTATTTGTTTCTAATTGATTGTTTTCAGCCCTGAGTTTGATTATTTCCAGCCATCTACTCCTTTTTGGTGTGTCTGCTTCTTCTTTTTCTAGGGTTTTTAAGTGGGCCATTAAGTTGCTTGAATGAGCTGTCTCGAATTTCTTCTTGAAGGCACTTAGTGCTATGAACTTTCCTCTTAGCACTGCTTTCATTGTGTCCCACAAGTTTGGGTATGTTGTGTCTTCATTTTCATTGAGTTCTAGAAAGGCTTTAATTTCTTTCTTTATTTCTTCCCTGACTCAGCTTTCATTTAGTAACAAGTTGTTCAGTTTCCATGTGGGTGTAGGCTTTTTGCTATTTCTGTTGTTGTTGAAGTCCAGCTTTATTCCATGGTGATCAGACAGGATACAAGGGATTATTTCAGTCTTCTTGTATCTCTTGAGGCTTGCTTTGTGACCAACTATATGGTCTATTTTGGAGAAGGTTCCATGAGGTGCTGAGAAGAAGGTAAATTCTTTTGTGTTTGGGTGTAAAATTCTGTAAATGTCTGTGAGGTCCATTTGATTCATGACCTCTGTCAGAGATATTGTTTCTTTGTTTAATTTCTGTTTTGTTGACCTGTCCTTTGTTGAGTGTGGGGTGTTGAAGACTCCCACTATTAATGTGTGGGGATCTATATGTGGTTTAAATTTTATCAATGTTTTTTTACAAATGTGGGTGCTCTTGTATTTGGGGCATAGATGTTCAGGATTGTGATGTCTTCCTGGTGGAATTTTCCCTTGATGAGTATGAAGTGTCCTTCCTCATCTCTTTTTATTAATTTTGGTTGAAAGTCTATTTTATCAGATATTAGAATGGCTACTCCTGCTTGTTTCTTGGGTCCATTTGCTTGGAAAGTTGTCTTCCAACCTTTTACCCTCAGGTAATGTCTATCTTTGTGTCTTAGGTGTGTTTCTTGTATGCAACAGATTGCTGGGTTTTGTTTATGTTTCCATTCTGTTAATCTGTGTCTTTTTACTGGAGTTGAGTCCATTGATGTTGAGAGAGATTAATGACCAGTGGCTGTTAGATCCTTTGATTTTGATGTTGGCTGTGATGATAAGGTTGTGTGCTTGGTTGCTTTTTGTTTTGCTGTAGTAAGGTTAATTACTTCCTGTGTTTTCTTGACAGAAGCTAATTTTCTTGGGTTGTATTTTCCCTTCCAGTGACTTCTGTAATGCTGGATTTGTGTGTAGGTATTGTTGAAATTTGTTTTTGTCATTGAATATCTTGTTTTCTCCATCTATGAGGACTGAGAATTTTGCAGGGTATAGTAGCCTGGGTTGACATCTGTGTTCTCTTAGGG
>NW_026585657.1:0-1527 GCF_907164565.1 Psammomys obesus
TTGATTCATGACCTCTGTCAGAGTTATTGTTTCTTTGTATAATTTCTCTTTCTTGACCTGTCCGTTGTTGCTTTTGGGGTGTTGAAGTCTCCCACTATTAATGTGTGTGGGTCTATGCGTGGTTTAAGTTTTATTAATGTTTCTGTTACAATAATGGGTGCCTTTGCATTTGGGGCATACATGTTCAGACTGTGATATTTTCCTGGTGGAATTTTCCCTTGATGAGTATGAAGTGTCTTTCTCTATATCTTTGGATTAATTTTGGTTGAAAGTCTTTTTTTATTAGACATTTGAATGGCTACTCCTGCTTGCTTCTTGGGTCCATTTGCTTGGAAATCCGTCTTCCAACCCTTTATCCTCAGGTAATGTCCATCTTTGTGACTTAGGTGTGTTTCTTGTATGCAACAGATTGTTGGGTCTTGTTTATGCATCCAATCTGTTAGTCTGTGTCTTTTTATTGGAGAATTGAGTCTGTTGTTGTTGAGGGAGATTAATTACCAGTGGTTGTTAGATCCTTTGATATTGATGTTGGCTATGGTAGTGTGTTTGGCTACTCTTTGTTTTGCTGTAGTGAGTTTATTTATTTCCTGTCTGAAAGTAGTTAGTTTTCTTTGGTTGTATTTTTCCTTCTACTATCTTCTGTAATGCTGGATTTGTGTGTAGTTATTGTTGAAATTTGTTTTTGTCATTGAATATCTTGGTCTCTCCGTCTATGAGGACTGAGAGTAGCCTAGGCTGACATCTGTGTTCTTGTAGTGTCTGCATGATATCTGTCCAGGCCCTCTGGCTTTCATAATTTCTGTTGAGAAGTCACGTGTGATTCTGATGGGTTTGCCAGTATATGTTACTTGGACTTTTTCCCTTGCAGCTTTTAGTATTTTTTCTTTGTTCTGTATACTCACTGTTTTGATTATTATGTGATGGGAGGATTTTCTCTTCTGGTCTAATTTATTAGGTGTTCTGTAGGACTGTTGTATTCTTATAGGCCTCTCCTTTAATTTGGGGAAATTTTCTTCAATGATTTTGTTGAAAATATTTTCTGGGCCTTAGAGGAGGGAATCTTCTTTCTCCTCTATTCCTATTATTCTTAGGTTTTGTTTTTTTGTGTTGTATTGGATATCTTGGATGATTTGTGTCAAGAATTTTTTTTAGATTTAGTATTTTCTTTGATGGATACCTCAATTTCTTCCATTGTATCTTCCACACCTGAGATACTTTCTTCCATTTCTTGTTGTCTGTTGTTTATGCTAACCTCTGTAGTTCCTGTTTTTTTTTTCCCTAGGTCCTCCCTCTTCATGATTTCCTCCATTTGTGTTTTCTGTAATTTTTCCTCTGTAGTTCCTGTTTTTTTTTTTCCCTAGGTCCTCCCTCTTCATGATTTCCTCCATTTGTGTTTTCTGTAATTTTTCCAATTCTATATTTAGATCTTGAACTGTTTTCTTGATTTTCTTCTCCTGTCTGACTGTATTTTCCTTTTTTTCCTTCAATTCCTTCGCCTGTTTCTTTGAACATTCCTCTGTTTCTTTT
>NW_026585658.1:0-10401 GCF_907164565.1 Psammomys obesus
ATCTTGTTGATTTTCTCAAAGAACCAGCTCTTGGTTTCATTGATTCTTTGAATTGTTTTATTTGTTTCTAATTGATTGATTTCAGCCCTGAGTTTGATAATTTCCAGCCGTCTACTCCTTTTTGGTGTGTCTGCTTCTTCTTTTTCTAGGGTTTTTAAGTGGGCCATTAAGTTGCTTGATTGAGCTGTCTCGAATTTCTTCTTGAAGGCACTTAGTGCTATGAACTTTCCTCTTAGCACTGCTTTCATTGTGTCCCACAAGTTTGGGTATGTTGTGTCTTCATTTTCGTTGAGTTCTAGGAAGACTTTAATTTATTTCTTTATTTCTTCCCTGACCCAGCTGTCATTTAGTAACAAGTTGTTCAGTTTCCATGTGTGTGTAGGTTTTTTGCTATTTCTGTTATTGTTGAGGTCCAGCTTTATTCCATGGTGATCAGACAGGATACAAGGGATTATTTCAATCTTCATGTATCTGTTAAGGCTTGCTTTGTGACCAACTATGGGGTCTATTTTGGAGAAGGTTCCATGAGGTGCTGAGAAGAAGGTAAATTCTTTTGTGTTTGGGTGTAAGGTTCTGTAAATATCTGTTAGGTCCATTTGATTCATGACCTCTGTTAGACATATTGTTTCTTTATTTAATTTCTGTTTAGTTGACCTGTCCTTTGTTGAGAGTGGGGTGTTGAAGTCTCCCACTATTAGTGTGTGGGGATCTATGTGTGCTTTAAATTTTATCAATTTTTCTTTCACAAATGTGGGTGTCCTTGTATTTGGGGCATAGATGTTCAGGATTGTGATGTCTTCTTGGAGGAATTTTCCCTTGATGAGTATGAAGTGTCCTTCCCCATCTCTTTTTATTAATTTTGTTTGAAAGTCTATTTTATAGATATTACCATGGCTACTCCTGCTTGCTTCTTGCATGCATTTGCTTGGAAAGCCGTCTTCCATCCCTTTACCCTCAGGTAATGTCTATCTTTGTGCCTTAGGTGTGTTTCTTGTATACAACAGATTGCTGGGTTTTGTTTATGCATCCATTCTGTTAGTCTGTGTCTTTTTATTGGAGAATTAAGTCCATTGATGTTGAGAGAGATTAATGACCAGTGGCTGTTAGATACTTTGCATTTGATGTTAGTTATGGTCATATGGTTGTGTGCTTGGTTGTTTTACTGAAGTGAGGTTATTTATTTCCTGTGTTTTCTTGAATGTAGCTAGTTTTCTTGGGTTGTATTTTCCCTTCTAGTGTCTTCTGTAATGCTGGATTTGTTTGTAGGTATTGTTGAAATTTGTTTTTGTTATTGAATATCTTGTTTTCTCCATCTATGAAGACTGAGAGTTTTGCTGGGTATAGTAGCCTGGGCTGACATCTGTGTTCTTTTAGGGTCTGCATGATATCCGTCCAGGCCCTTCTGGCTTTCATAGTCTCTGTTGAGAAGTCAGGTGTGATTCTAATGGGTTTGCCATTATATGTTACTTGGCCTTTTTCTCTTGCAGCTTTTAGTATTTTTTCTTTGTTCTGTACACTTATGCTTTTGATTATTATGTGGCGGGAGGATTTTCTTTTCTGGTCTAATTTATTGGGTGTTCTGTAGGCCTGTTGTATTCTTATTGGCCTCTCCTTTAACTTGGGGAAATTTTCTTCAATGATTTTGTTGAAAATATTTTCTGGGCCTTGGTGCAGGGAATCTTCTTTTTCCTCTATTCCTATTATTCTTAGGTTTTGTCATTTTATGTTGTCTTGAATTTCTTGGATGATCTGTGTCAGGAATTTTTTAGATTTAACATTTTCTTTGAAATATACATCTATTTCTTCCATTGTATCTTCCACACCTGAGATTCTTTCTTCCATTTCTTGTAGCCTATTGGTTATGCTAACCTCTGTAGTTCCTGCTTTTTCCCTAAGTTCTTTCTCTCCACAATTTCTTCCATTTGTCTGTGTGTGTGTGTGTGTGTGTGTTTTTTTTAATTTTTCAATTTTATCTTCAGGTCTTAAGCCATTTTGTTGGTTTCCTTCACCTGTCTGACTGTATTTTCATGTTTTCCCATCAATTCCTTCAGCTGTTTGTTTGAACAATCCTCTGTTTCTTTTATTTCATTCAGTGATTTAAGCATTTCCTCTCTAAAGGCCACAAACTGTTTGGCTGCAGCTTACTCTATTTCTTTTCATATTTTATTTGTTTCCTCTGTTATCTTCTTCATGAGCATAGATGTTAGGTCATCTTCTTGAATTTCGATTATGCTGGAGTGTCTAGGGCTATTTGCCCCTTGATAACTGGGTTCTGGAGATGCCATATTGCTCTGGCTTTTGTTGGTTGAAGTTTTATGCTGTCCTCTACCCATTGGGCTGTCTTAGGTGTTTGAAGTTAGTTTCTGGTGGTTCCTGGAATCCTGTGGTGGAGAAAATCCCTTTGGCAGGAAGATGGTTTTTCCTGAAGGAAGCCTTCTCAGCTTTTTGGGTATAGTCACTGGATCGCCAGTGTTTTTCAGGAGTTGCTACAGCTCACCTCAGGCATAGAGACCTGGGTGATAACTATGGTCCTGATTAGTTGAGAGGGCTCTCCTCTCACTGGGAGAAGTCCTGGAGACAGCTGCTCTCCTTCTGGGTTTCTTGCTGTAAATTTATTGATCAGCTGCTGTAACCTGTGTGTCCCGTGGTTTGGTCGGTTTTGTTAGGGATAACTGGTTTCCCCTTGGAGCACTATCTGGGGGTTGATCTCAGGGTTCCCGGTCTTTTGTAGGTCTGAGGTTGGGGCTCTGTGCCCCAGAACCCAAGAGGTAATCTGTGGCGTGTGAGTACTGCCCTCCTGGTAACAGCAGGCTATCTGGGGCACAGCAGTTCCCTGGGTTGGGCCAGTCTGTGGGACCTTTTCCGGGGATATACTGGGTTGCCTAAGACCGTCCCCTTTGCTTCATTCCTTGTTCCTTGTGAGGGTTTCTCCAGACAGTGACTCTAAGACTCTGGTGTTCTGGGGCACACAGTTCTCTCTGTAAGGAGTAGTTGGTACAAAGCAGGCCTCTGAGCTGGCAGCGCGCACACCAGCCTGCTAGTCTGCGGGAGCTGGGTTGCCAATAACTCTGTGCTCCCTGCTTGGGCCCGGACCCATGATGGCTGGGTGTACTCGCCTGTTTGCGTCTGCGGTCTGCGAGATTTTCCCCAGGAAAAGCCTAGGTGACCCAAGCGGCACGGTTTCTTTCTTCCCTGTGCGACCCTCTCCAGATAGGGATTCTCAGTCTCCGTTGCACTGGGGCGGGCAGCTCCTCTGTACTGGTGAGCTAGGCATGCCGCTGCTCTGTGCAGCAGGAGCTCAGTTGTGATGGCCGCAGGTACCCGTGGTCAGGGAGATCTTCCAGGGAAAGACTGTGTGACCTGTGATCAGACTCGCAACTTTCCTTCCCCGTGGGTTTTTCTTGCGACTGGGACTCACAATTTCTGGCACCCTTGAGCCCAACAATCAGCCTGGGAAAGTGATCAGGACATGCAGCCATGCGGCTCTGGCCCAAGACCCAGTGTCTGCATTACCCGGGATCTCTCCCGGGTTCTGGCTGGGCAGCCCGAGAGTGGACCAGACTGATTCCCACGCCGTGGAAGCCTCCCCTCACCTGGGGAAACATGATCACTGTAGTTTTAGGGCCCAGAGTTCAGTCTCCTGGTCGCTGCACGAAGAGTGCTGTACTGCTTCTCAGACACAGTGCTCTCCCGGCACCGCCATCTTGCGGGAGGGCGAGACTATTTTTCCGAACTTTTGGTTTTGTTTTGTGGGTATTTAGTTTTTGTTGTCTGGGCTGTTTTGTTTTTGTTTTTTGAAAGTGAGATGAAGAGAAAGAACATGAACTTGGTGGACAGGATGAAGGAACAGGAAGACAGCAAGAATTCTTAATGAATTGCTTGTATTCACTCAACTTCCAATTGTTCTGACCCTGGTTTGATTGACGATGAAATACGATCACATCAATCCTGGCCTCTTTTCAGAGACAAACCATGAATCCTCACCCCAGACAACTGGGACTTCAACATCCACAAACCATCACAGCTCAGACAAATGAAATCAAAACAGACTTGTGAGTCTGAAGTCTCTGTTTGGGTCCTGGAGAGCCATTGACCCCGACAAAGGATTATTGTGATGACACAACTCTATGGTAATCTTCAGGAGTCTGGGAAGGAGAAGAAAGAGAGTGAGGAGCCTCTGTGACCAGATGTTTAGCGCTGTCATTTACTGGCACTGAAGCATGCCCATGTTTGATGCTATTCCACAGTTGTTATAGTTTTCATGAAAACAAAACCCCTTTCTAAATGATCTTTCATTCACAAATCTGTGTATATGTGAGCAATGCCCAATATAAACATTTTTGTCTTCAGACCCTGAAGGAATGAAGACTCTCCTTGACTGTATGCTGAAAATGCATCTGATGAAGAAATTTATGTCAAACCTCAATCTCTAAAAGCAGAATTTGCTTGATAACTGCATGAAGACACCCAAGTGGTGATGACTGGGTTATTCTAAGTCAACTTGCCCTCACCTTCCCTCAGTACTCTTGGAGTTATTTCCAGCCTTTTATTCCCTAGGATGCTCAGGGTGTGTCTGGAGGTACACAGAGTTTCCAAATTCTCTGTTGCACATCCTCAAATATGCCTTCACTCTTCTGCTGACTTCCAAGCTAGGTTGTTGTATTAAATGAAGCCTAATTCAATCAGATAGATATTCTGTTTTGTTTTATTTTTTTAGACTCAAGTATAAAACTTGACAGGGATAGAAGACCTTGAAAACCAGGAGAAGTTCACCTGTTTGTATTGTGAGATATATCTCCTACTGCTAAGAGCCAACTGACTTTATTTTCCTATGTGACTGTCCTGTTTTCATACTGAAAAACTATTCACTGTAGATGAGAAAAAGAACTTGTAGACTTTAGATGTTTATGTATAATATCTTCCATGTTGTTTTTGTTGGTTTTGGTTTTCTGAGACAGAGTTTTATTATGTGGCTCAGGCTAGCCTACTGAATCTAGCCTCAAAAATTCCTCCTGTCTAGGATCCCAAAGAAGTTAGGGCTTCCAAAGCCATTATCAATGTGGCATAAAACGAATTTAAATTTTCCTTGATTGGAAAACTTTTTGGCTTTTATATAGCATTTAGTGAGCAATCCTTGCCAAGTATTAGGCAGTGAAAGAATCTTTAATTCTGTGTTTTCCTGATGTCCACAAATACTGCAGCAGCTTCTATTGACTAAGCCTTTATGCTCATTTTTATATTTTGTTCATTTATGAAATACACATGTAAAATAATTTCTTTAATGAAAGTTGTGTATTTTCATTATCTGACTAATTCACATTCTTTCCTCCCCACTGATGTCATTTATCTATTTTAAACAAACCCACATCCTAATGAGGGCCTCCTGGTTTACATACTTGAATTTCTTGAAGGTAGATGAAGACAAAAGAGGCAAAAGAAGAGGAAGTAGAAGAGTTCATTGCTCATATAAATTCCCAATGTCCTTGTTATCAAGAAGATTAATGTAGAAGAAAAGACTATGTGATTTCTATCCCAGAGGCCAATGTATAGGTCTCCTGACACTGGACTGTAACAACCACACATGAACAGCATTCGGACAAGAGAGTAGGGAACAGGGCTTTCATAATTCATAGTTGCTACAAACCAAACACACAGAGAACTATTTCTACAACAAAGGAGGTAAAAAATCCTCTAGACCAGTTAAGGAAATGGATCTAAAACTCCAGTTGTTCTTGAAGAGCAAACAGAGAATGTAGAAAAGCATGCTGAGACTTCAGCTTGGTCTGTCTCTGGGCTGAGGGAGTCTAATCTTTACACTCACAGTGCCCCCTGTCACCTGTGCCTGCACACCCTCCAGGCTCAGCCCCCCCCCCCCACTGCAGGCTTTGCTGGAGCCTCAGCTGCAGGTTTGGGTCTGGGCTGCAGGTGTCTGCAAAGCACTGCGCACTTGCTGCACAGAAGTAGGTGGCGGAGTCTCCAGGCTGAGAGTCTGCGATGTGCAAGGAGAGCTGTTTGTTGCTCTTACTGAAGAAGACTGTGAATTGTCCTTCTTCCTTTTTATTGGACACTGAGTGTATGGCTATCAGGAGATCAGGGCCTTCACCAGGGAACTGCCAGTACCATGGGAAGTAGACAAATGCGCTGTTCTCATAAGAGCAGATCAGAACTGTGGTCCTTCCTTCCCAGACTCTCAGATTGGGAACTTTGTCTCACCTGCTGCTGGTCTCGTCTTTCCTTCTACTGGCCACTCACCCCTGTGCAGGGAAACAGCAAATGGTGTTAGGGTCCTAAGGATGTACTATCTGCTGATGATTTCAAGACTGATGACTTTGTCTGGTGCCCCAATTCCCTCCTGCCTCCAAATTAATAACATATCCTGGGATATGTGGTTTCTCCTCCATGACTTACCAGCTAGGTGAAGGCCAAGGACTAAAAACAATGTTTTCAGGACCTTGTCCATTCCTCTTAGACTGAAGATTGGGGAGAACTCGGGTGGCCTTTTATCTTCCACAGAACACTGACTCCAAATTCACAGGCACCTCAGTTCTTTCAGCTGGCTCCACCCTTCACAAGTACTATCTAAAGCTATTTCTGACAGAGGAAGCACTTCTCCATTATTCTCACATTTGGTATTGCTGAAAATAGAGCCATAAGAATCAGAACTCCCCTCATTATAATTCTACCATCATACACTGTTGCTAGAAATGTGTCTTGATATAGACAGCCAGAATAGTGTGGTTTTTATGAAAGAAAGATGAAAGAAAGAAAGAAGGAAGGAGGGAAGGAAGGAAGGAAGGAAGGAAGGAAGGAAGGAAGGAAGGAAAGAAGGAAGGAAGGAAATAAGGAAGAAAGGAAGGTAGGAAGAGAGAGAGTAGGAGGAAGGCAAGGAGGAAGAAAAGACAGAAAGCAGAAAGGAAGAAAGGAAGCAAGGAAGGAAGAAAGACCAGTGATCCAGCAAATACCACTTATGGGCGTTTATCCAAGAGAAAGAGGTCATTTCATGAGAGAGACATTTGCATATGCATGCATGTTACAGCACCATTCCTGATTGGCAAGATGTAGACACAGCCTAGGGACTACCTGTCAACCAATGAATGGACAGAATATTGTACCTGAAACTACAGAGTAATGTTCAGCCACTAGAAAAAAATAAGCTCCTGCCATCTGTAGGAAAGTGGATAGTATTTAATGACATGATGTTAAGCAAAATAAAGCAGACCTGTAGACATACTCAATATGTATGTGTTCTCATCTGTAAAAACAAATGAACAATCAAAAACAAAAGCAAAAAAGGAGTAAAGAAAAAGAAAGTATTTGTACAACCACTCTGGAAATCAATCTGGTACTTTCTCAGATAACTAGGAATAGCACTTCCTCAAGATCCAGCCATACCACTCCTAGGCATATATCCAAAAGAGGCTCAAGTACACAAAAATGTCATTTGCTCAACCATGTTTGTAGCAGCTTTATTTGTAATAGCCAGAAGCTGGAAACAACCCAGATGCCCCTCAACTGAAGAATGGAAGCAGAAATAGTGGTACATCTATACAACGGAATATTACTCAGCAATGAAAAAAATAAGGAAATCATGAAATATGTAGGTAAATGGTGGGACCCGGAAAGGATCATCCTGAGTGAGTTGTCCCAGAAACAAAAAAAAAAAAACACACAGGGTATATACTCACTCATATAGACATACAACATAGTACAAACCACAAAATCTGTGCATCTAAAGAAACTAAGCAAGAGAGAGGACCCTAACTAAAATGATCAATCCCAGTCCTGAAAGGCAAAAAGGATGGACATCAGAAGAAGAAGAAAACAGGAAACAACCTAGGAACCTGCTACAGAGGGCCTCTGAAAGCCAGAAGAAGAAAACAGGAATCAAACTAGGAACCTACCACAGAGGGCCTCTGAAAGCCTCTGCCCTGCAGACTATCAAAGCAGATGCTGAGCCTGATGGCCAACTGTCTGGCAGAGTGAATGAAATTTTATCTAAGAAGTGGGAAATAGTAAGAGCTGGAGAGGACAGGAACTCCACAAGAAGAGTAACAGAACAAGAAATTTTGAACACAGGGAACTTCCCAGAGACTCATACTCCAACCAAGGACTGTTCATGGAGATAACCTAGAACCCCTGCACAGATGTAGCCCATGGCAGTTCAGTGTCCAAGTGGGTTACCTAGTAATGGAAAGAGGAACTGCCTCTGACATAATCTGTATTGGCCTGCTCTTTGCTCACCTCCCCCTGAGGGAGGAGCAGCCTTACCAGGCCACAGAAGATGACAGTGCAGCCACTTCTGATGAGAACTGATAGACTAAGATCAGAAAGAAGGAGAGGAGGACCTCCCCTATCAGTGGACTTGGGGAGGAGCATGCATGCAGAAAGGGGAGGGAGGGAGGGATTGGGGGGGGAGGAGGGAGGAGCTTATGGCGGGATACAAAATGAATAAAGTGTAATTAATAAAAAATAAAAAAAAATTTAAAAAAAGAAAGTAGAAGTTAGACAAATGAGTAAGAGAAGGGGAACGGGGACAAACGGAAAGAAGAGGACAAAAGAGAATGAAGACAAGATGAATATGAGGAAATAGTCACATAGGCATACATTAAAATTTCCCAACAAACCCACTAATTTGTACAATTAATGTTTGTTGATAATTTTGGTAATGCCACATGCCCTATGAGGGAACTGACTATAATAGTCTTCTGAATGGTTATAGTATGAATTCAACTCCTAATGTCTTCCCATCATGTCCACATAGATGAACGTAGCTCTCAGTCCTCGTTAGAAACTCACTGCACTGGTCAATGATTAGCCCTGCGCCCACTGTCAGCCAACGTGCAGAGAAGAGAGTGTGGGATGGTCAGGCCTCATGGCACATGTCTACCACATGCTTTCCTTCCAAGGTTCGGGGATCATTGCAGAAGAAAAGTCAGTGTTGGGACCAGAGATTGGTGGATGACTAAATGAAACAGTGTCTTCTGGACACATCAGGGCACCTGAACTTATGAAGGAGCAGTTTAGTGACAGTCTGCACAAGGGCTGTGCAAGCTTAAGAAAGACAAAATCCTAGCATGGAGAGCAAGATTAGCATTGATACATCAAGTGTGCTTAATCACTGAGCTGTCTTTTCAGGTCCAGATCATGTGGGGTTTATTGCAAATATTAATAAAATGTATTGAAAACATGTAATGAATTATACTATTCCAAAACCAGCTGAGGTTATGAGTAAATGAACCAAGAAGTATATAGGCTCCATTCACTTAAGAAAAAATTAAATTTTATTCTAATTATTTTCATGTGTCCTATTACATAAGTCCATTTACAGACTGCTCTATGGAGAAGCCATTAACTCTTTAGAATGGGCAGTCCTCTAGAGTCTCATATGAGAAATAAAACATTCACAATTGGAATGAACTTCCCACTGTCCTTGCTGCCTTTCCAGGGTGAATTCCAAGGCTTTCTGACCATGCACAGAGGAAGGTGTATGCTTTCTAACTGTAAAACTTATGAGTTTTTTTACGAACATAAAGTTATGAGCTGAAACGGTTGAAAATAATTTAGCGATAAAATTACAAAATCTTTACACATTTCAAAACAAGTGCGAGAAACTTAGCATTCAGAACACTGCACAGTTGCTAGAGTTCTACACAACATCATCAAAATGCCTGGGAAAATGATGTGATTGATGCTGATGTGAAGTATACATTGAAATAAACATTGTAAAATTTTAGGAAAACATGCATGTCATGGACAATCCTCATTTGATGAACTCCAACTCAAATTCAATGTATGGTGAACTAAGGAGAAACTGAATTGCCTGTGCAATCTGTTGGTCTTTTCATAAAATAAAACACAATTTAGAGTTACCCCTGCCATAACCTAGGTTCTGAACAGAGGATGAGGCTATGCCATGTGTGAACACCAGGGGGCAGGGGTTGGGATCATCACCTTGCAAATCCACCACCACAGTTTGCATTCTAGCAAGGTACTTAAGGGTTAACTATTACCCATAAGTGAGTTTCTCCCCTTCTGGTGTGTGTGTGTGCGTGTGTGTGTGTGTGTGTGTGTGTGTGTGTGTGTGTGTGTGTGTGTGTGTGTGTGTGTGTGTGTGTGTGAAAATTAAAATGAAGTCACTGAGAATCTTAATAGGTACCATTAAATAAGGCAGTAAGGCAGTTTTTAGTCCAAAGGCAGAACAGGAAGGACAGAATCCTCTTGACACAGATCAAAGTGCACAGCAATGAACATGAATAGCAAGTATCTCTGTAGAAAGATGTAGAATCTATTGGTTAAATCCTCAAGAGTGGAACATCTAGATCTTGTGGTAGATCTATGTTCAGCATTTGGAGAAGCTTCATACTCATTTCCTTATGGGTTGTCCCCATTTGTATTCACATC
>NW_026585659.1:0-2175 GCF_907164565.1 Psammomys obesus
CCCCCCCCCGCCCCCCCCAGTCTGAGCCTGGCGCTGTGGTCATTGGGATCTGAGCCAGGCGCTGGGGTCACTGGGATCTGACCCTGGCTCTGGGGTCGCTGTCCTCCTCCCCCCCGCTCCCCCAGTCTGAGCCTGGCGCTGTGGTCATTGGGATCTGAGCCTGGGGCTGGGGTCACTGTCCCCCCTTCTGAGCCAGGCGCTGGGGTCATTGGGATCTGAGCCTGGGGCTGGGGTCACTGTCCCCCCTTCTGAGCCAGGCGCTGTGGTCACTGGGATCTGACCCTGGCGCTGGATCGCTGTCCCGGCTCCGAGCGTGGCGCTGGGGTCATTGGGATCTGAGCCTGGGCGCTGTCCCGGCTCCGAGCCTGTCGCTGGGCTGCAGCTCGGCAGGCTCCTGCCCAGCACGCACTGGCTCCTGGGTCGGATCCTGTAAAGTGGATTCAGGACCAGGAAAAAAGAAAAAGCGGCAGGAAGGGAGCCAATTGCCGGGGACAAGCAAACATCTAGAACCAAAGGAGAGAAGGACCCACTGGAGACTGTGTGTCCATCCTTCCCTTTCACGGTCCCCGACTCCCAGAAGTGGGGAGGAGGAGCTAGGCCCCACACCCCGCCTTCAGCCTCCAGTCACCTCCACAAACCAACCAAAGGAAGCAAATGGAGACCTCGCGGCCGGCCGCGTGAGGAGCCCAGCACTGGCTCGGAGCCGCCCTCCTGGGTTCTGGGTGGGGCAGGACCGCCAGACAGAGCGAACTCCAACTTCCAGCTCCAGGGAGCAGCGGGTACCTGGCCTGACCGTGATCGCCCCACCACAAAACCGGAACCAGCCGAGGGGCAGGTGGCTCGGGTGCTGGGGGGCAGGAGGGTCAGAAGATGCAACTCTACCCTGCCTCCCTGAGTGTGAGGCCTCCGCTGCAGGAGCAAGCTCAGGAGCTGGGGGCGGCTGGCGCGTGCGCGCGATCCCAGCACCCTGGAGGAGGGTGGAAGGGTCACCCCCATGTCCCGGTCACTCGGAGCTGGGCCGAAAAACCCTGTCTCAAAACCAACCAACCAACACCAACAGCAGGCCCAACAGTGAGGGGTCACGCAGGCCACGGGTGGCTGTCCCGGGTCAGAGGACAGACCTGCCGCCCGGCCTCACCGGCGCCCTCTGCTTTTAGCTTCTCCTCCTGGGTGCACTGCCCAGGTCCCACGAACACCCCAGCAGGAAGTGCCTGGACTCCCCGGGAGCCAGCTCCCTCCAACAAAGCCACAGGCACCGAAGTCCAGAAACACTTTTTCCTTTTATTTCAGAAGGAAGTGAAGGCAGCCACGTGGTCCCACCCACGACGTGGAGGAGGAAGGGACAGGGCCCTTCCCTCCAAGCGCCAAGGTCAGGGGCCTAGCTGCGGTGCTGCCCTGGCTCTGGCCTCGGGAAGGGGGCCGCCCGCCGGCTGCGGGGTGGAGGTAGGCTTTGGGCGGAGGGAGAGCAGAGCCCTGGAAACCTTTCCCTTTAACCTGACGGACTGAATTCATGTCTTTACGGCGGCGAGGGGCGGCGAGGGGCGGCGAGGCGGAGGCCGGCAGCGCTGCTTCTTCCAAGGACCGAGGGCCTTAGCCACGGCCGCGCCTCTCGTCTTCCAGCCGGAGGCGGGGGGTGGAGGGCTGTCTGTCTGTCCGGGTGGAGGGCTGTCTGTCCGGGTGGAGGGCTGTCCGTCCGGGTGGAGGGTGGAGGGTGGAGGGCTGTCTGTCTGTCCGGGTGGAGGGTGGAGGGCTGTCTGTCTGTCCGGGTGGAGGGTGGAGGGCTGTCCGTCCGGGTGGAGGGTGGAGGGCTGTCCGTCTGTCTGTCCGGGTGGAGGGCAGAGGGCGGCCCCTCTGAGGGAAAGCAGCCGGGCCCAGCAGGGACGGCGGAGGGCGGGGACGGCGCCAGCTGCTGCTGTCTCCCCTTGTCCACGCGGCTATGCCAGCCCCATCTCCTCCAGGACGCTGCGCGGCGACTCGTCCTCCTGAGACAACGGTGACGCAGGAGCCGGGGCACAGGGAACACGGGCGGGAGAAGCTGTGAGCACGGGCGCCGCCGCCACCACCCCAGCGCCCCGGGAGGACGGGAGGGCGCAGCCGCCACCACCCCAGCGCCCCGCGACGGGAGGGCGCAGCCGCCACCACCCCAGCGCCCCGGGAGGACGGGAGGGCACAGCC
>NW_026585660.1:0-3734 GCF_907164565.1 Psammomys obesus
GGTTTCTTGTTATTCCATACGAAGTTGAGAATTTTTCTTTCCAGGTCTGTAAAGAATTGTGTTGGCAATTTGATGGGAATTGCATTAAATCTGTAGATTGCTTTTGGTAAGATGGCCATTTTTACTATGTTAATCCTGCCAAGCCATGAGCATGGGAGATCTTTCCATCTTCTCCTATCTTCCTCTAATTCTTTCTTCAGAGACTTGAAATTTTTTTCATACAAGTCTTTGACTTGCTTGGTTAGGGTTACACCAAGGTACTTTATGTCATTTGTGGCTATTGTGAAGGGTGTTGTTTCTCTAATTTCTTTCTCAGCCCTTTTGTCTTTTGTATACAGGAGTGCTACTGATTTTTTTGAGTTAATTTTGTATCCAGCGACTTTGCTGAAGGTGTTTATCAGCTGTAGGAGTTCCCTGGTAGAGTTTTTGGGGTCACTCATATATACTATCATATCATCTGCAAATAGTGATAATTTGACTTCTTCCTTTCCAATCTGTATCCCCTTGATCTCCTTCAACTGTGTTATTGCTCTAGCAAGGACTTCCAGCATTATGTTGAAGAGATATGGAGAGAGTGGGCAGCCTTGTCTTGTCCCTGATTTCAGTGGGATTGCTTTAAGTTTCTCTCCGTTCAGTTTGGTGTTGGCTATGGGCTTGCTGTAAATTGCCTTTACTATGTTTAGATATGTGCCTTGTATCCCTGATCTCTCCAGTACTTTAAACATGAATGGATGTTGGAGTTTGTCAAATGCTTTTTCAGCATCTACGGAGATTATCATGTGGTTTTTTTCTTTCAGTTTGTTAATATGGTGGATCACATTGATGGATTTCCGTATATTGAACCACCCCTGCATACCTGGGGTGAAGCCTACTTGGTCATAGTGGATAATATCTTTGATGTGTTCTTGGATTCGGTTTGCAAGTATTCTGTTAAGTATTTTTGCATCAATGTTCATAAGGGAGATTGGCCTGAAATTCTCTTTCTTTGTTGAGTCTTTGTGAGGTTTAGGTACCAAGGTGATTGTGGCTTCATAGAATGAGTTTGGTAATGTTCCTTCTGTTTCTATTTTGTGGAATAGTTTGAAGAGAATTGGAGTTAGCTCTTCTTTGAAGGTCTGGTAGAATTCTGCGCTGAAGCCATCTGGTCCTGGGCTTTTTTTGGATGGGAGACTTTTGATGACCGCTTCTATTTCTTTGGGGGTTATATGACTATTTAATTGATTTACCTGGTCCTGATTCAGCTTTGGTAAGTCAAATCGATCAAGAAAATTGTCCATTTCATTTAGGTTTTCAAATTTTGTTGAGTATAGACTTTTGAAGTAAGTCCTAATGATTGTTTGGCTGTTAGTTTCTGTGCTTCCTGGAGTCCTGAGGTAGGGAGAATCCCCTTGGCCAGAAGATGATTTTTCCTGAAGGAGTCCTCTTCTGCTTTTTGGGTATGGTCACTGTATGGCCAGTGTTTCTCAGGAACAGCAACTGCTCACCTCAGGTGTATAGCCCTGAGTAGTAGCTGTGGTTTTTGTTAGGCAGGGGGGATCTCCTCTTACCCATAGAAGTTCTCAAGACAGCTGCCCCACTGCTGGGTTTCTTGTTATAAATTTAGTGTGCTGCTGCTGTTGTTACAGTTTTCCAGGTACAGTCCTCTTGAAGAACCTGCTGATTCCTTAGCTGTGGGGTTTTCTCCCAACAGGGAAACTCAGTCTGTTATCCTGGAGCACACGGTTCTGTCCAGGAAAGTGAGAGGAGCGCCCAGCAAGTCTCTAGGCCAGAGGCTGATTGCTCTGCTCTGGGCCTGGAGAATGTGCACCTAGATTGAGTTGGTACCTGGGGGAGCCGCTCTGGTCTGGAGGCTGGTAACTGTGGGCTCCACTCTTGTCTGAAGGCTGGGTGCGTCACTCTGGACCAGAAGCTGTGTGTCCCTGTCTGGGATGGTGGCTGCGGGCTCTGCTCTGGTCCGGACGCTGTGGGTTCAGCCCTCTTGTAGGACCAGGGATTGCCTCAGTATTGTCAGTCTAGCTAGGGATAACTGGTTGATCCTTGGTACAGTGTCTGAGGGCTGCTGTAATGGCACTCTGGCTTTTGTAGGTCTGAGGATGCATCTGTGTGCCCCAGTGCCCAAGGGGTACTCAATAATGGCGGCTGAGCACAGCTCTCCTGCCTGCATTAGAAAGCTAAAGCCTAGAGTCTGTGTGAATCCAGAAAGTCTTTTGGTGCTGGGTGTCCTGAGCGTTAAACCTGATGATTCTCCCACTGTGGGGTTTTCTCCTGACAGGGACACCCAGTCTTTGCTTTGGGGACCGCCGGTCTGTCTGGGGTGGCGAGTAGAACCCACAGGCATAGACGCCTGACCATGGCTCCGCCTTTCTGGTTGTTGGCAGCCTGGGCGTCTGCCTAAACTGGGTAATTTTCCTGAGACCTTTTCGGGGTGGTGGTATCAGCTGAGTGCTCTGAGATTAGACCAGCCGTTTCCCTCCCTGTGGGTTTGCACGCAACAGTGAAACTCAGTCTCTGGTGCCCTGGGGCCCACAGTTCTATCTGAGGTAGCGAATCAGGCGAACAGGCAGGGCTCTGTGCAGGCGCCTGGTCCCCCGCTCTGGCTCTGGACTGGCTCCTGGGGTGCCCGTGGAACCCGAGTCTTTTCCAGGGGATGTCTGGGTGACCTAAGGTCGGTCCGAATCGTTTCCTGCTCCATGGGGTTATCTCTCGACTGGAAAATCCAGTCTGTGATGCTGTGGGCCCACAGTTCAGTCTAGGACAGTAACCAGATCACGCTGGCGTGTGGCTCTGGGCTGGACACAAGCACCTGGCAGAACCGGGATCTCTTCCATGGTTTAGCCGGGCAAGTTAAAAATGGTTGAATCCCCCACTGTGGCGTATCCTCTCACCAGGGAAACACAATCACTTGTGTTTTATGGTTCTGAGTTCTGATTGCTGGTCACTGTGCCAATCCTGCTGTGCTGCTGGTCAGAATGAGACTTGTCCTAGTGCCGCCATCTTGCCCTAACCTCTGATCTTTCTTATTTTTTAAAGTTTATTTTTCATTTTTATTAATTACAGTTTATTCACTTTATATCCACCTGGAGACCCCTTCCATATCCTTTCTCAATCCCACCCTCAATCTCTTTACTGTACCCATGTCCCTCCCCCAGTTCATTGATAGGGGAGGTCCTCCTCCCCTTCCATCTGATCCTAGTCTATAAGGTCTCATCAGGATTTGGCTTCATAGTCTTCCTCTGTGGACTGGTAAGGCTGTTCCCCCTTCAAGGGATGGTGATCAAAAAGCAGGCCACTGAGCTCATGTCAGAGATAGTTGGACACAGAGCCTGCCATGGGCTACATCTGTGTAGGGGTTCTAGGTTATATCTGACTTTTTAAAGTCTACTGTAAATGTGAAGTTCTTGACATGTAGTGACCTTCAGACAAGTGAAAATAACTATGCTGGAGAACATGCTCATGTTGTTCAAACGTTTCTCATGTGCCTGAGAACAATGTGTGGGGACATTCTATATTCAGATATTTATTTTTATTTATTACATTTAATTCACGTTGTATCCCAGCTGTATACTCCTTCCTCATACCCTCCCAACCCTGCCTTCCTTTCTCTTCTCCTCCCATGACCTTTCCACAGTCCACTGATATGGGAGGTCCTCCTCCCCTTCCATCTGACTCCAGCATATCAGGTCTCATCAGGACTGACTGCATTGTCTTCCTCTGTGGCCAGATGAGGCTGTCTC
>NW_026585661.1:0-1032 GCF_907164565.1 Psammomys obesus
TATATGACATCACAATGGCACTATAAGGATATCACAAAGACATTGTGACATCACAATACTACTGTTGTGACATTGCAAGAGAATTATGACATCACAATGGTAGTAGTAAGACCTGACTATCTTATTGTGACATCACAATGGTTCGATTGTGACATCACTAGGAATTATGACAGTACAATTGACTTCTGACATCAAAATGGTACTATTGTATCATCGCAAGTGTACTTTGTCATCACAATGGTAATATTCTCTAGACACAATAGCATTATGACATCACAATGACACTATTAGGATATTCCAAATACATTGCAACATCACTATGCTACTATTGTGACATCACAATAGTTCGATCTTGATATCACAAGAGAATCATGACATTACAATTGAATGGTGACAACACAATGGTACAAATGTGATGTCACAGTTGTAGTATGACATCAAAATTATACAATTATCTGGTCACAATAGCATTATGATATCATAATGGTACTATTCGGATATCACAAAGATATTGTGACAGCACAATGCTACTATTGTGTCATCACAAGGGAATAATGACATCACAATGGTACTAGTAGGACATCACTATCGTATTGTGACATCACAATACTACAATTGTGATATCACTAGGGAATTATGACATTACAATTGAATTGTGACATCATAATGGTACTAGTAGGACATCACCATCATATTATTCCATCACAATGCTTCGATTGTGACATCATTAGAGAATTATGACATTCCATTTGACTTATGATATCACAATAGTAGCATTGTGACATTACAAGTGTACCATGACATCACAATAGTACAATTCTCTAGTTACAAAGGCATTCTTATATCAGAAAGTACTATTAGGATAACACAAAGACATTGTGACACCACAGTGTTACAATCGTGATGTCACAAGGGAATTATAACATCACAATGGTACTAGTAGGACATCATTATTGTATTGTGACATTACAATGGTTTGATTGTGACATCACTAGAGAATTATGACATTACAATTGACTTGTGACATCACAA
>NW_026585662.1:0-1133 GCF_907164565.1 Psammomys obesus
TTTTGTTTTCCAAGCAAACTCTAGGCAAAAATTCTGTAGGAGCACAAACAACTCTGCAATCCTTTTCAATACCAGATAAATTCGTGAACCTTCTGAGTTTTCAACATTCTCTGAACTTTTTTCTCAATGATGTATATGAAGACCACAAAACAAACCAGAAAATTTCCTCCAGGAGCAAGACAAGAGACCACCCTGCAGCAAGAGGTGCTCTTTTGCCAATCTCCTTCAACAACATTGCCAACCCATCAAAACCTGAGGTTTAGTCCATTATGTTAGAAGCAAAGTTACCCGTTGTGCCTATGTCACGTTGGGCATCTCCTGTAGATTTTTACTAAATCTACTTTTTTTAATGTTTTACTTTATTTTTTAATATTTAAACATATATTATTTTTAATATAATTTTTTATTTGTTACAATTTATTCACTTTGTATTGTAAGACCTGGGGTCTCACAGCTCGGGAATTCAAGATTGTGTCCTTCCTAGAAACTCCCACAGACCACAACTCCTTGCAAAAGCAAGAGGTTTATTAACCATTGCATAATGGGGTCACACCTGCCGGTCAGCAAAGAGTGGCACCAGGAGACAAAAGCCTTGGGTTTTTAAAAGAAAAATTTCGGGAATTTGAAGTTGCAGTGTTCGCAATTTAGGATTGGATGAGGAAGCTATAAAGTAAGATAATTGGTTAGTCTTAGGTGTTCATGCTTGGCCGGTTCTGCCAAGTGTGGATGCAGCTGCAATTGAAGGTGGGGGTGGTTAGCTCATCCTTTAAGAATGGGGCTGCGAACTTTAGGCTGGAGGTCAGGAGCTACTCAGAAGAAGGATTGAGGCCATCTGGGTTGGTTGCTAAGAAACACTATCTTGAAAACAAGGGTCTGGTCCATCTTTTTGCTGTGTGAAAGTCATTGCTTGCTTGCTTTTTTTTCTATTCGTCCTCACAGATAGGGTCACATTACTCCATTCTCTGAAAAGGTACTAAGAGGCTTTAGCTTAACCTGAACCTAAAACTCAAATCTATAGGCTTTAGAAGACATACAGGTTACAAAGTTAGTCTAAACCTTTCAGTATCTTAGCTGTGGTGCCACCCTCATTCCATCCCAATCCTGCTCTTTCTCCATCCCTCATCTCCCATTCC
>NW_026585663.1:0-1172 GCF_907164565.1 Psammomys obesus
GTGCCCCAGGATAATAGACTGAGTTTCCCTGTTGGGAGAAAACCCCACAGCTAGGGAATCAGCAGGTTCTTAAAGAGGACTGTACATGGAAATTTAGTGAGCAGAGGCACACTAAATTTATAACAAGAAACCCAGCAGTGGGGCAGCTGTCTTGAGAAATTCTATGGGTAAGAGGAGATTCCCCCCTGCCTAACATAGACCACAGCTACTACTCAGGGCTATAAACCTGAGGTGAGCAGTGGCAACTCTTGAGAAACACTGGCCATACAGTGACCATAACCAAAAAGCAGAGAAGGACTCCTTGAGGAAAAATCATCTTCCAGCCAAGGGGATACTCCCTACCTCAGGACTCCAGGAAGCACAGAAACTAACAGCCAACACCTAAATCAGCCCAATGGGTAGAGGTCAGCGTAAAAGCTCAACCAACAAAAGACAGAGCAATATGGCATCTCCAGAACCCAGCCATCCAGGGGCGAACAGCCCTGAACAATGCAGCATAATAGAAAATCAAGATGACCTTACATCTATGTTGATGAAGAGGATAATAGAGGAAACAAATAAAATATGTAATGAATTAGAGGAAGATAAAACCAAACAGATCATGGCTATCCGTAAAGAAATGGAAGAAGATAAAGACAAGCAGATTAGGGCCATCCGTGAAGAAATACGTGAAGATGCAGCCAAACAACTTGTGGCCTTCAGAGAAGAAATAATTAAATCACTGAAAGAAATAAAAGAGACAGAGTTGAAGGAACTAAAAGAAAAAGAGGAAAATACAAGCAGACAGGTGAAGGAAGTAAACAAAACAACTTAAGACCTGAAGATAGAACTAGAAAAATTAAAGAAAACACAAATGGAGGAAATAATGGAGAGGAAGAATTTAGGGAAGAAAACAGGAAATACAGAGGTAAGCATAACCAACAGACTACAAGAAATGGAAGAAAGAATCTCAGGTGTAGAAGATACAATGGAAGAAATTGATATATCTGTCAAAGAAAATGTTAAATCCAAAAAATTCCTGACACAGACTGTCCAAGAAATCCAAGATAATATGAAAAGACAAAACCTAAGAATAATAGGAATAGAGGAAAAAGAAGACTCCCTTCTCCAAGGCCCAGAAAATATTTTCAACAAAATCATTGAAGAAAATTTCCCCAAGTTAAAGGAGAAGC
>NW_026585664.1:0-2287 GCF_907164565.1 Psammomys obesus
GATTTGGCTTTTACTTTGACTTTTATATTATATTTATTCACAGCTAGTCCATCAATAGTTAACAGACTCTTAGACTTAAAAGATATTTATATCAAGTGTATTACCACAGCCTGTCCTTTTTGTTTTATTAAGGAATAAGCATGCCAATGGAGGTGTCCACTGGTAAAGAGCTAGTCAAGATATGGTGTGCTCTAGGGGTTCAACATCACTTTATTCCCAATGTTCCTTCAGAAAACCTAACAAAGACCCAACAAGACTATGAATTGAAACACATGGGTAAATAGAATGATTATTTCTAAGAAAACATTCAGGCATATCTTCTTTGTCCATCAGTCCCAGGGTAGCTTCCTGCTCCTCCATGGTTTCTGACACACCCACGATGTGGTTGAAACACTGTGTTTATCTCTTTCACAGTTAATAGACCTCAGAATCCTCAGGTGTCAGGCTGCAGAGCTCCATGTAGGCTGTGCTGGAGGATGTGTCTACAGTCAGTGTGGCCTTGCCTTGGAACTTCTGGACATAGCTAGGGCTGCCACTTCCAGGATCAATCCACCCAAACCACTCCAGCCCTGTGCAGGTCTCTGCTTCATCCAGTTCACATAATAGCTGGTGAAGGTGTAGCCAGAAGCCTTGCAGGACAGCTTCAGTGAAGCCCCAGATCTCCCAAGCTAAGCCTCTGACTGCCGCAGTTGGACCTGGGAGTGGACACCTGTGGAAAGAAAGGCAGAGAGGATTCATTGTCAGAGTGTGTGTCCCACTCCCCTTCAGTCCTGTAATTTGGGATCCCTTTACCTGTAGCTTCTGCCACAAGGAAGAGGATGACACAGCTCTGTTTCATGTTGATGACCTAGTGGGCTCAGTGACTGTGGAGAAGACAGTGATGATGTGTTGCTGTTGGCTCTGGCCATCCCTGTATTTACGACCATAGACTTCTGTGATTTGCATATTCATGAGGCAGGTATATCTTAGCTAAGGACCTTGTCCAGCAGGAGAAGAAAGTGGTAAGGACACTTGGGTCAGCCTGCAGGATGCTGAGGCCCATATCCTAAACCTCTCTGAGGAAATAACCTTCCTGCAACCTGTGTAGACCTCGTGGATTTAACATTCAGCCTTAATCTCTCAATTTAAAACAGAATCCCAACCTGAAACTAGGGATCTTCTAAGTTAATGCATTCAAAAAGGAATATTACCTGTTAGTCACAGAAGTTTAGATTAGACACAGAGCTGGGCGAGGAAAGTCTAATAATGGGAAAAAAGATGATCTAAGATAAATTGGTAATTAGTCTCTGGACCTGAAGTATTCTAACGTGTCCAAGATCACTGAAGTTCTCACCAGTGACCCAGTTCTGCAGGATGCAGTGGACAGTGAAGTTTCCTCCAGGGAACTTTACTCACAGTCTATACACTCTTCCACAGCCATTGCAGAGGCCATAGCTGCAGCCATCCCTGTGTTCTACACAGTGTTTGAACCCTGGAATTTGAATTTGAGGTTTAAAAAGTACATATTCTGATTGATGATGAAGACAGTAGAGTAAAGAAATAAATTAGCTTAAATATAACACTGAGTCAGATCTGAGACTCAGGTGCACAGTCCTTTGGAGAAGTGGAGATTTCAGAATTAATAGTGGATGCAGGCAACTGGGCTTGTTGGCCTCAGCTCTATCAAGGTTCCCTTGAACAGCAAACCTTGTCCTAATCAGGGAATCAAGGTAAGGCTTTGTCCTGAATCTAAGGGGATCAGGATCACCAGTTTCTATGAACTTCGTTACCTTGAGAATCTGTGACCAAGGCAGGGATATTTGTCCGCACAAATGAAATCACTTATTTTGTTTATGTGAGACCTTGTCTCAGATATTTAAAAGGAAAATACCTGAAACCAAAATTCTTCAGAGACATCACACATTACTAGATATAGTAAATGTAAAGAAGATCTCTGAGAATCCAAGAAAAGGAGAAGGATCCCAGAAACCAAATACTGTCTGGTCCTAAATATGTCTGCATCTGCTCCTGTGATCTGTGCATTGATGGTCTCTGTTGTTTGTACTCTGGGTTTGTGAGTGGATTTTAACTGTGCTCCCTGTGCTCCCTTTGTTGTATAAGCCCTGCAGGAACATTCATTCTGTAGCTGTTTGTAATATACAACCACAAATAGCAGAAATCCCTGAAGGAGCAGGGGACCTTCCTGCTATGTGGTTATCCTTCCTGTTCACAAACATCAGTGAGTACAACCCATGATCATGTGGCTCTGAAACAAAGCTCTGAGAGGATTCAAGGAATGGGATGGAGC
>NW_026585665.1:0-5997 GCF_907164565.1 Psammomys obesus
CTAGAATCCCTGCACAGATGTAGCCCATGGCAGTTTAGTGTCCAAGTCGGTTACAAAATAATGGGAAGAGGGACTGTCTCTGACATAATCTGATTGGCCTGCTCTTTGATCACCTCCCCCTGAGGGGGGAACAGCCTTACCAGGCCACAGAAGAAGACAATGCAGCCATTCCTGATGTGATCTGTTAGACTAAGATCAGAAGGAAGGAGAGGAGGACCTCCCCTATCAGTGGACTTGGGGAGGGGCATGCATGCAGAAAGGGGAGGAAGGGTTGGAACGGGAGGGGAGGAGGGAGGGGCTAATGGGGGATACAAAATGAATAAAGTGTAATTAATAATAATAATAATAATAACAACAACAACAATAATAATAAAAAGAACACACAAAAAAAGAAGAAAATAAGTAAGGACCTAAATAATATTTTTACCTTAGAAGGAAGAAAAAGCAAAAATCTATAGCAAGAAAATCTATAAAACCCACATTAATACACTGAAATAGAATTATACATTCTTCAGCTGGGCTCAGTAGCATGCACCTATAATCCTAGCACTCAGGAAAGCAGAGGCAAGCAGATCTCTGTGAGTTCACAGTCAGCCTGGTTTACAGAGTGAGTCCAGGGCAACTAAAGCTACATAGGGAGATCCTGTCTTCATAAACCAAAAATTAAAAACCATAAATAAATAAATAAATAAATAAACAAATAAACAAACAAATAAACAAACAGATAAATAACACACCTTTTTTCATATCAGTTAAACAAATGAAACTTGAAATTTAGAAATTCTTAAAGCAAATGAACATGTAAAAAACATACTAAAATCTTTGGAATTGAGCTAAGACAACTCTAAAGGAAATTATATATGAGTACTCACATTTAAAAAGCAGATAAACCTAAAATAAACAATCAGATCATGTACCTCAACATCTTAGAAAAAGGAGAATGATCCAAACATGAATCAACAGATGGAAAGAAATTATTAGCTCTTTAAACAGGTTTAAGATTTAATGAATGAAAGAGTAATGAGAAATATAGAAAAAGCAATAAAACATAAGTTTGTTTTTTTTAACGACAATCAATGTTTACATATTTTCAGGTAACAACAAAAAACCCAAATGAATGAATTTCATTTTCATAAAATAAAATTAGAGATGGAAAAGATGATATTACAGTAGATTAATGAATACTTGTTAAGTTTTGTTCCAAAACGGTTAATGAAAACCTGCAAAAACAAGTATAAATTCAGATATATTTTATCTACCAAAATTAAATTCAGAGACCGTAAAGAACTCAAAGAGATCAATCTACAACAGGCATCAAATTGAAATGAGGCTGAAGAGTTTCCATCAGGAAAAAAAGCACCAAGGCATTGTGGATTCACAGCATAGTTCCACCAGATGTTTAAAGAAGAATTAAAATAATATACAAATAGTGTTCCTCAAATTTTACATAAGAGAATAAGGGCAAGGAACACTACCAAGTTCCTTTTATAAAGCGGCGTTATCTTGATACCAAAATGCAATAAGAACAAACAGAAGAGAAAACTAGAGCCCGATTCATCTGACTAATGTAGCAATCTTGATACCCATGTACTTGGATGCCATCTTAGGATGGATAAGAGTATGTGGCTATTCTACCCAGAATGTTCTGTTTTCTATCCTTGAGTGAGGTATACTCTTTGAGAAAAAAGATGCTTTTAAATTATCTTGACTTTGTAACATATGAAAGAAATGACAACACTTTTCTCAGTGAAACTAATACACACACACAACTACACACACAAATGCAAATCCAGATAAATTAAACAGTGTTAGCTATACTGTTGAACACACACTCAGCACATTTGCTACTTTCTAAACATTTCTATTCAGTAAGCAGATCTCCTCTCTAATGAACCAAAACAAGCACCCTGAAAAACCTCCCTGAGAATAATCTTTGATCCTGGCTTCAGAAAGAAAAAGTCAGGCATAAGTATAAGGCCAATCTGTAAGGTAAAGTGATACCTGTGGACAAGGTAAGTTTTTTCATAGACTTTGACAGCCCTGGTTCTTCCTAGGGATCCCCTGTTTTGCATATGCATTAACAAGGCAAGAAACATGTTCTTTGTCCAAGATACAAAGTGTGGAAGCTCAGAAATGGAAACTTGTTTGTTTGTTTGTTTGGTTGGTTGGTTGGTTGGCTTTTGAATTTTTTTTAAGACAAAAAGTTTCTCTGTGTAGCCCTGGCTGTTCTGCAGCTCACTCTGTAGACTAGGCTGGCCTCAAACTCAGAGATATGCCTGCCTGTCTTTGCTTCCTGAGAGCTGGGATTAAAGATGTGTGCCACCACTGCCTGGCTCCAATGTAATCTTGTTCTATTATAAAAGCTCTGCTTCTCCCCTAAAGGGGACAACTTTGACACATAGATGTGGCATCCTCTGTTGAGACAGGACACCAGACTCCCTATACATGGGGGAGACCTCCTCATCAGAAAATGTGTTTGCTTGTCACAATAAAGTCTCTGCCTGCCAGATAGCTTGCTTTGTCCCAAGATGGGCTGACAAGGCCTGGTCAGGAGGAGTGGTGACATTTCAGTAGGCACATGATGAGTGCCTCTCCCTGGACAAGAGAGGCTTTTCATTTACAAAGAGCATTAAGGCAGATGAGGCAGAATTCCTCCCCACAGGATATTCCCTTCATGCTCATGACACAGATGGATGATGAGCTGCTGGGAACTGCCTGTGACTAGCCCTGCATCCATCTATGTGCAGACCTGTAGTGTCCAAGGTCTAACTTATAGACTTGAAGGACATCAGTGCAGGCCATTATATCCAGGGTCACTCTCCTCCTTGTCTCTCAGGCCTACAGAGCATCTTTCTCCTTCAGAGCATCATTCTCCAGTTCTCTCTAGTCTGTGTTTCCCATACCTGGGGCAGTTGCTCTAGCAGGTGGTAACATTTACCTTTGACCATCAGGGAGAGGAGGCCGAATTTCAGCAGCAGAGTCCAGAAAGTCTTCATGGTGATTGTAGGCTGGGGACAGGGAACAGAGAGAACTAGAAACTCCTACGAGGGTGAGGAGAAAAAAACTATCCTGAAGACAGAGCGCTGCTAGATTTATAGAGAGGCATGATTGCATAATCTCATAAATGAGGCAAAGGGAGGAGCTGAAATCCAGAACGACAGAATCTTCAACAAGTGGATCTGGGCAAATTGGATAGCAATATGTAGAAAATGAAACTAGATGTTTGTGTTTCACCTGGCACAAATCTTGGTAGAGAAAGCAGAAAATGTGGTTCAAATTATAGGGAAAGGAAATACGTTTCTGAATAGTTGTAACCCAGTAACCACAGGTATCATCAAAGCAGTTTAAAACTGGGACCTAATTAAACTAAAAAAAAATAAATGTGTACACACCATATTAGTGAAGACACAGCGTGCAGAATGATGAAAAATCTTTAACAGTTGTACATGTGACCAAGGATCTAGAATACATAAAGAGCACAAAATAACTAAATAAGAAAACAAACCTGTACCCAAATCAGAGGAATCCCTGATGAAGGCCAGAACAGAGTACAGATAAACTTATAAGTTGCCCAGAATCTGAGCCTGGAATTGCTTCTGCTGTTTTCTCACTTGGCTAAGCTCCGAACACAAGCTTCCATCAACTTTGCATGAACTTTGAGCCATAAGAAATATGATTCAGTTGGGTGTGGAGATTGCTCTGTGGCTAAGAATACTTGTTGCTTTTGCTGCAGAAGGCCCAGCTTTGATAGTTAGCAACTACGGATCTCTCTCATGATGCTGCTAACTTCTCCACTCAGCCAGATCTACCCCACACTCTAGGCTCATTCTCTTCTGTCTGCTTGACTTCATTCCACCAATGATATTTGTTTGTTTTTTTTGTTTTCATTAAGGCCAGTACTTTATTTTCAAACATTAGGAAAAATGGTTCCTTAGTGAACACCATTGCCATAAATGAAAATAGCACTATAGAACTATTAGTCATTACAATGATGTTTTTTCTGAATTAGGAAGAATAGATATATATTTACACATAGCCAAAACATTCCCTCCCACCCTTGCCTTCAAACTCTAAGCTCAATGCAACCTCTCTTCTGCCTCTCCCTGCTCTGTTCATGTCAGACACAGAACTAACAAAAGAAGTCCACATGCCCAGATCTCATTGCAAAAATATCAACAACATGAATGATCAAGACAGTATATTCTTTCTGAAACATATCAGTCTATAGAAGTGTTTGCCTGAGAGAATCACCAAGATGAACACCAGGACATAGAATTTTAAAAAAATGAAAATAAACTTTACCAAAGTATTCAGAGTTTAAAAATGACATACACACAATAAATAAATTTAGTAAATTTAAGAAAAAAATCTTAAGAAGAAGAAGAAATGCCTGAGTAATGCCCAAGGAAATACAAATACAAGGTTGATGGAAATGACAGAGACGATCCAGGACTTGAGCAAAGGATTCAGTGAAGAGATAGAAACATTTGATGAGGACACATGCAGAAATGAAGATGCAATTGAAAAATCCAATAACTCAACTATAAACCCAAAGGAAATCCTTACAAGCACAATAAAACAAGCATTAAATGAACTTGAAAGATGTATAGAAACAACAAAGAATACACATTCTACTCAGATGCACACAGAAGCGTTTCTAAAATGGAATACATTCTGTGACACAAAACAAATATTTACAAATTGAAATATTTCCTTGTGTCTTTTCTGATTACAATGCTATAAAACTTACACCGACTGAGGAAGAAACCCTCTAGTAAACACAAACACAGGGAGATTAAACAACTCATTTAATGAAGAATGGGTCAAAGAAGCAATCAAGGAAAAATTAAGAAAATTCTTGGAACTAAATAAAAATGAGAACACATCACAACAAAACCTCTAGGACGCAATGAAAGCAGTCATAAGAGAAAAATTTATAGAACTAACTACCTACATTAAAAACAAGAAAGCACAAATAAATGACTTCCTGATGCAACTCAAAAAAAATTTAAAGAAGAACAAACTAAATCTAGGCTCAGCCAATTTCATAAAATAATAAAAATCATGGCAGGAATCAGTGAAATAGAACCAGAGAAAATAATATAAAGAATCAAGTAATCTAAGAGCTAGTCCTTTGGAAAGATGTTGAAAGAAGAAAACAATAGAAAGACCTGGAGGGAAAAGTAGCTCCACAAGGAGAGCAACAGAACCAAAAAATCTTGGCCCAGGGATCTTTTCTGAGACTGATACTCTGACCAAGGACCATGGATGGAGATAACCTAGAACTGCTGCACAGATGTAGATTATGGCAGACAGATGTGTCTAAGTAGGTTCCGTGGGAGTAAGGGGATCATGGATTGTCTCTTGTATGAATACAGTGACTGGCTCTTTGATCACCTCCCCCTAAAGGGGGAGCAGCCTTACCAGTCACAGAAGAAGACAATACAGCCAGTTCTGATGAGACCTGATAGGTTAGGGTCAGATGGAAGAGGAGGAGGAACTCTCCTATTAGTGGACTGGGGGAGGGTCATTAGAGATTAAGAGGGAGGGAGAGTGCGATTGGAATGGAATGAGCAAGGGGGCTAAAGCTAGGATACAGCTGGAAAGTAAATAAACTGTAATTAATTTAAAAAGTAATTAATTTTTTCACATTATTATTATTATTATTAAACTTTATTCATTTTGTATCCCCCCCTAAGCCCCTCCCTTCTCCCCTCACGATCCAACCCTTCCTCCCCTTTCTGCATGCATGCCCCTCCCCAAGTCCACTGATAGGGGAGGTCCTCCTCTAATTCCTTCTGATCTTAGTCTAACAGATCACATCAGGAATGGCTGCATTGTCTTCTTCTGTGGCCTGGTAAGGCTGTTCCCCCCTCAGGGGGAGGTGATCAAAGAGCAGGCCAATCAGATTATGTCAGAGACAGTCCCTCTTCCCATTACTTTGTAACCCACTTGGACACTAAACTGCCATGGGCTACATCTGTGCAGGGATTCTAG
>NW_026585666.1:0-1081 GCF_907164565.1 Psammomys obesus
AAGCCAGGAACTGAAGCTGAAACCATGGAGGAAGGCTTGTTCCCCAGGGATGCTTAGTCTGCCTTATCATACACCCCAGGACAACCTGCCCAGGGGTGGCACCACCCACAATGGGCTGGCTCTTCCTACATCAATCACTCATAAGAAAATGCACCACAGGATAATTTGGTGAGGCATTTTCTTAACTGAGGTTCCCTCTTCCCAAATGAGTCTAGCTTGTATCAAGTAGGCATAAAAGTAGCTGGCACAGCCTAGGTAGCTCGGGCATTAACTCCAGTAACATTATTTCTTTTTACTAGGAGAGCCAAGAAGACTTACTGAAAGGACCAAACTTAATACAGCTCTAAGTTAAAAAACAGCTTTCCTCCAGTCTTTAAGCTGCCTTTCTTTGAGTCTTAGCTGAGTGGAAAAATACTAAGTTCACCCTGAGACATCAGTCTGCTGAGCCAGATAAGAGACAAAAGAGGGAAATCCTACCACCCTGCAGTCTGCTGCTTTGAACCAGCCTAGCAACTGCACTGCAGATGACTTCTAGGAAGCAGCTACTAGCTTCCCTCAACCTTATACAAACTCTGGCCCCTAGCGATGGAGAGCCAATGTTTTCCATAGAGCATTGGCCCTCTCTGTCTAGGATAGAGAACATATGTCTTTGCTTATGATATCTTTTGCCCCATGTGATTTCAGCCTAAGTTTCCACCTAACACGCACTTTTTTTGAGAAATGAAATTCTTTGAAAATTGCATTTGTGCGAGAAGAACCCCAACATCTCTGAAGAGCTCTGTGATCACTCTTCTCGAAGGCCAGACCTTATTTCGGGAACTGTAGTCACACAATTTAATTAGAAAAAACAAATTCAGTGGGAGTGACTAGATGCCAGGATGGCAGGGCCAAGCAGTGGCATCGGATCACCAAAGGTGAGGTAGGCTGAGCCACTGTAAATAAATAGCATTCAAATCAGTGGTCAGAGCAGTCCAGTGTCTCCTCCCACCCCCAGCAAGAATGGCTATTATTAAAATGACAGGAGATACTAAACACAGGCAAGGATATGGTTGTATGAGAGCACCTACCATTGTTGGGAATG
>NW_026585667.1:0-2869 GCF_907164565.1 Psammomys obesus
ATCCTTTCTCTCCTTTGTTGATGGTTTTCTGAACCTCCTTGACCCCATGACCAATCTGCTTCTGCTTCACTTGATGTTTTTTTGTTTATTTGTTTCTTTGTTTGTTTTTGTTTTGTTGTTGTTCATTCTTTGATAAAAAGATTGGGGTATTTTTACTGGTTACATGTTTTGTGAAGACAGAATATAGTTGGTTCTTTTTTCATTATTTTATTTTATTTTTTTAATTTTATTTTTTTCTTATCAGTTACATTTTATTAACTCTGTATCCCAGCTGTATCCCGCTCTCTCATTCCCTCCCAGTCCCTCCCTCCCTCCCCCATCTCCACTGTGCCCCTTGCCAGGTACACAAAAGGGATATTTGCTCGACCATGTTTATAGCAGCATTATTTGTAATAGCCAGAACCTGGAAACAACCCAGATGTCCATCAACGGAGGAATGGGTACAGAAATTGTGGTATTTTTACACAATGGAATACTACTCAGCAATCAAAAAGGAGGAAATCATGAAATTTGCAGGCAAATGGTGGGATCTAGAAAAGATCATCCTGAGTGAAATATCCCAGAAGGAGAAAGACAAACACGGTATATACTCACTTATATAGACCTATAAGATATGATAAACATAATGAAATCTATACACCTGAAAAAGATAATCAAGAGAGCGAACATGGGGTAAGATTATCAATCCTCGTTTTGAAAGACAGATGGGATGCGCATTGAACATTGACAGGAGTCTACTGAGCGCATTTGAAAGACTTTAACTAGCAGTCTTTTCAAAGCAAAGACTCATGACCAAACCTTTGGCAGAGTACAGGGAATCATAAGAAAGAAGGGGAGTTAGTCTGATGAGGAAAGGATAGGAGCTCCACAAGGACCAAATATATCTGGGCACAGGGTCTTTTCTGAGACTGACATGCAACCAAGGACCATGTATGAATGTAACCTAGAACCTCTGCTCAGATGTAGCCTGTGTAGCTCAGTAACCAATTGGCCACAGAGGAGAGCTTTGCAGCCAGTCCTGAAGATACCTGATAAAACAGGATCAGATGAATGGGGAGGAGGTCCCCCCTTTTTTCTTTTTTTAATCTAGTCCCTTTGTTGGATTTTTTGGGTGATGCATTGAGTCCATTTACATTTCAGGTTAGTGAAGAAAGAGGTTTGCTATTTCCTATCAATTTTTTGTGTGGTGCTTAGTTTTCCTAGAATACTAGTTATTTCTTTTCTTGATTCCGTATTAGTTTTGAGGGTTCGATGAGCTTCTGTGTTGGACATGTTTGTTTCTTCCTCTTGTCTAGATTGTTTATCTGCAGTTAAGCTACCTTTCATCTTTCTTCCTGTAAAGAACTCCACTAAGAATTTTCTGCACTGCTGACTTAGTTGTCATGAATTGCCTTGATCTGTGTTTTTGTGAAATACTGTTATTTTTCTGACAATATTGGAAGATAGCTTAGCTGGGTATAGAATTCTTGGTTCACAGTTGTTTATTTTCAGAGCTTGAGAAATTGTGCTCCATGTCCTTCCAGTCTTTATGGTGGCTGATAAGGAGTTTGGGGTGATTCTGATATTTCTGCTTTTGTGTATGAGTTGTTTTTTTATGCTTCTTTTAGTAGTGTTTCTTTACTTTGAACATTTGACATACTGATTTCAATATGGCATGGTTATGTCTATTTAGATTTCTATATACATTTTGTATTTGCAAGCCTACTTCTTTCTGTAAATTTGGTAAGTTTGATGCTATAATCTCTCTAATTAGTTGGTCTTTTTAATTTTCATTAAGTTTTACCACTGACCCTTCTTCTATTTCATGAATTCTTAGGTTTGGTTTCTTGGACATATCCTGTACATCTTAGAAATATCATTCATTGTACTTAATTATTTCCTTATAAATATCTGCTCATATTATTTATCAACATTGTCCTCTATGGATGAAATTTTTTTTTCTCCATGGTATTCTCTCTTAATGTTGTTTTTTTTACTTTTTTTTCTTTTTTATATTAATTATAGTTTATTTACTTTGTATCCCAGCTGTAGCCCTCTCCCTCATTCCTTCCCAATCCCACCCTGCCTCCCTCCTCTGCTGTTCCCTGCCCCTCTTAAATCTACTGATAGGGGAGGTCTTCCTCCCCTTCCATCTGACTCTAGCTTATCAGGTACAGTCAGGACTGGCTGCAATGTCCTCCTCTGTGACCTAGCAAGGCTGCTCATCACTTGTGGTGTGGAGATCAAAGAGCCAGTCACTGAGTTCATGTCAGAGACAGTCCCTGTTCCCTTTACCAGGGAACCCACTTGGATATTGAGCTGCCATGGGCTACATCTGAGCAGGGTTCTAGGTTATATTCATACATGGTCCTTGGTTGGAGAATCAGTCTCAGAAAAGACCCCTGTGCCCAGATATATTTTGTTCTGCTGGAACTTCTGTCCTCTCCAGGTCTTACTAAATCCCTCTTCTTTCATATAGTTCCCTGCACTCTGCCCAAGGCTTAGTTATGAGTCACAGCATCTGCTTTGATATCCTGCCCAGTAGAGTCTTTCAGAGGCCCTCTATGAAGCAGAAAGACACACATGGTATATACTCTCTTAACAGTGGATACTAGACCTAAAAGATAGGATAAACATACTAAAATCTATACACCTAAAGAAGCTAAACAAGAAGGAGGACCCAAGGTAAGATAATCAATCCTCACTTAGAAAGACAAATGGGATGGACAATAGAAGTAGGAGAAAACAAGAAACAGAACAGGAGCCTACCCTAGAGCACCTCTGAAAGACTCTATCTAGCAGGATATCAAAGTATATGTTGAAACTCATAACCAAACCTTGTTTTTTGTTTTGTTTTGTTTTACTGACCATCTACTTCATTTCCTATGAT
>NW_026585668.1:0-1714 GCF_907164565.1 Psammomys obesus
TGGCTCTGAAACAAAGCTCTGAGAGGATTCAAGGAATGGGATGGAGCCCTACACATGGCTGACATTCGTGCTCTAAATGCCGACACTATCGTGTGACCATATCATTCATGCGGGCACTGAAGAAGGAATGTATGCTGAGCAAGTGGGTAGTTTACCTCCTCAAGAATAACCACGGAGGAACACACAGCTGTGTGTGAATTTTAAGTAGGAAGGTGGTTCTCACATCAGTCATTATTTAACAAAAATAAATCTTTTCTCCTTACAATATAATAAAAAATGATGTGGGGAAAACAAGAATTTCTTTTCACTTTACAGGAAGGAAGAATGTTTATGAAAAGAGTTTTCTAAACGCAGCAGTATTCAGGTCCAAGTTGACCAGAGTCATGAATAGTCACACAGATATGAATAGTGGGAGAGAAGGCATTGTCCACCAGAGCTAAGAGCAGAACAGAATGCACCATGAGTAGTTCTCTGCAACATTACAAATCATCAAGTTGACTGTAGTCCTCACGTGGCAAAGCAAACGCTTTTCCACATTCACGGAAAAAAAAAAATGACATTCTTATCCCTAGATGAAATATTTCGAACCTCATTTCTCATTAAAAAATCTACGTGGAAAGCAGAGCAGTAGCATCCTAGGTTATGCCACCTGAATACATACTGTGAGAATTTGCCAAGCCCATGCCAGAGAGACAGCTGAGCAATAACGGAGCAGCATGTGAAAGTCTGAGCACTAGACTGGCTCGCTCCAGTGATCTCCTGTTTACTACAGTGTTTAGATTGCTGGTGGTAGCCTGACAAGCACTGATGTGTTTGCTAGACTAGGTGAAACTCTAAGCTCTGGGTTCACCTGCAAAGCCCTGCTTAAGAAAGACAGCTTTCTGATGGGTGTAAGGTGAAATCTCAGGGTCGTTTTGATTTGCATTTCCCTGATGGCTAATGAGGTTGAGCATTTCTTTAAGTGTTTCTCTGCCATTCAATATTAGGTCTGTTCCCCATTTCTTTCTTTTTTTTTTAATAAATAAAGCTTTTATTTGATTAGTTAAACAAGCTATATATTAAGTTTTGATACAAAGACAATACAATGAATAAGCCTTTAAAATCTGAATTCAGCAGGTCATGAGTAGTCCCTCAGGTCATATATCCTGGAACAGTAATGACTCTCACATACTAAGCACTAACCAATTGTAATCAGGAGATTCCCATCTCAGGTTGGGACTTCCTCATGACTTCTTCATTAATGCTTTGAATTGTGTCTGCTTTGACTCATGTAGTTCTTGTGCACAGAGTTGCTTTCTCTGATAGGCTAGGGTCAGATAGAAGGGGAGTAGGTCCTTCCTTATCAGTGGACTAGGGAGGGGTATAGGAGGAGAAGAGGGAGGGTGTGTGAGGCTGGGAGGAGATGAGGAAGAGGGCTATAGCTGGGATACAAAGTGAACAAATTTTAATAAATAAATGAATAAATGCTTAATATCCTTGTTCCCCATTTCTTAATTGGATTTGGCCAAGAACAAAAACTCAAGTGACAACATATGCTAGAGAGGTGGTGGAGAAAGTGGAACCCTCCTCCACTGCTGGTAGAAATGTAAACTTGTACAACCACTTTGGAAATCAATCTGGCCCTTTCTCAGACCAACAGGAATAGCGCTTCCTCAAGATCCAGCCATACGACTCCTAGGCATATACCCAAAAGAGGCTCAAGTACACAATAAGT
>NW_026585669.1:0-2611 GCF_907164565.1 Psammomys obesus
GAACTATGCCCAAAGTTTGGCTATGAGTCTCAGCATTTGCTTTAATACGCTGCTGTGTAGAGTCTTGCAGAGGCCCTCTGTGGAAGGCTCCTGTCCTTTTCCCTGTTTTTCTCTCTTCTAATTTCTATCTCATTTGCATTTCTGAGTGAGGATTGATGATTTTACCCAGGATACTCCTTCTTGCTTAGCTTCTTTAAGTGCATAGATTTTAGTATGTTTATGTAATATTATTTGTCTAATATCTACGTATAAGAGAGTATATATCCTGTGTATAATTCTGTTTCTAGGATACCTCACCCAGGATGATATTTTTCTAGTTCCTACTATTTGCCTGCAAAATTCATGATTTCCTTGTTTTTAATTGCTGAGTACTATTCCATTGTGTTAATGTACCACAAATTCTGTATCCATTCCTACTTTGAGGGACATCTGGGTTAATTCCAGATGATGCCTATTATGAATTAAGCTGCAATGAACATGGTTGAGCAAATGTTATTAATATTTGAGCAAGTTTTGGATACATGCCTAGGAGTGCTGAACATGGATCTTGAAGAAGCACTATTCCTAGTTATCTAAGAAATCACCAGATTGATTTCCAAATAGTTGTACTAGTTTACAGTCCAACCAGCAATGGAGGATGGTTGCTCAATCCTCCCCTCATCTCCAGCATGTATTGTCACTTGAATTTTTGAACTTAGCCATTCTGATGGATGTAAGGTGAAATCTCAGTGTTTATTTGATTTACATTTCCCTAATGACCTAAGGACATTGATGATTTTTTAAATATTTCTATACCACTCTACATTCCTTTAGAGAATTCTCTTTTTAGCTCCGTACCCCATTTTATAAATGCATTACTTGATTTGTTGCTGATTAACTTCTTGAATTCTTTATATATTCTGGATATTAGCCCTCTGTCTGATGTAGTGTTGGTGAACATCCTTTCCCTCTCAGGAGGTTGCTATTGCTACTTTTGAATTAAAAAAAATAATATAAAAGAATATATGTAGCACAGCTTCTAGAGATCTAAAATGTACCTTGTTCTCTGTATCTGAAAAACAACGGAGGGCTTTAGGAGAGAAATTTATGTTGAAGGAAAGGATTCAAATGCATTGTTTCTCAATTTGCACTTCAAAATTTATTTTATTTTCACAAAGAACTCAAAATAATCATTTTAAGATGACAACAATCATAATTTTAAACTGTTTTGTAAGTCAAAGAATTATTTTTATTTGCTATTACTACATAATCTTTTGATTTAACATTATAATTTATTTCATTTTGTTTCCCCTTTAATTAAGTCATTCAGTATATATTTTTACAATGTCTTTAATTAAAAACATTTAATGTGATTTCAAACATTTGATTAAAAACTTTTACTTTGGAGAATGAATTTTTGAAGACACATCCTGAAAATTTTCAAAGCATAATTATGTTTGTGTCTATTTTGGAATTCCTGGGAGGAATTTCCTTCTGAACTATTAGTGAAGAAAAATTTTTATTGCACCAGTAAATTAGGTGGAACTATTGTTGTCTATCTATAATATCAGAACTTATTCTTTAGTAGCAAATTCCCAAACCAAATTATTTTCATAGTCATAATGCCAAATACTCTCAAATTGAATCATAGCTGGGATCTCATTTACACTTTCCACAGCTCTGATGAAACTCCATCACCCAAGTAAAGCTCCTTGGGCAAGAACAGGGTTTCTTTGACTTAGACTTCCTTTCACTGTATGTACATCATCAAAGGAAGCCAACAGGGAACTCAAACACTGCAGGGATGTGGGATAGAGGCATGGAGGGTGCTGCTTTGTGGTTGTAATGGTTGTGGCCAGATATATTGAAATGTGCCAGTGAGTCCTCTTCAATTTAAAAATACACATTATCAGAACAAGAAAATTTGAACACAGGGAACTTCCCAGAGACTCAAACTCCAACCAAGGACTATTCATGGAGATAAACTAGAACCCTGACAGTACAGCCACTTCTGATGATGAAAACTGATAGACTAAGATCAGAAAGAAGGAGAGGAGGACTTCCCCTATCAGTGGACTTGGGGAGGAGCATGCATGCAGAAAGCAGGAGGGAGGGTGGGGCCTGGAAGGGAGGAGGGAGGGGCATGTGGGGGGATACAAAATGAATAAAGTGTAATTAATAAAAGTTAAATAAAAATTTAAAAAATGCACATTATCAAGAACAAATATTTTCTCAGCTCCTTCTTCAAGATTTGTAAGACCTTATCTGCCCTGGATGAATATAACCATCAAGCTCAGATCTACTTTTCTTTTCCACACAGAGAAATGGACACATTTTTACCAGTAAAGGCCTGCACAAGAATGGGATAGTCACCACTCAGTCCCAGATGGGAGATTGGCTCATAGGACCTGGGTGCTCTCTCAGAAGGCATTGGTAGTGGACAGCTGTTGGAGCAGGGGGAATCAGTCTATCTTCAGTGACTTAACCACTGGTGTTTGGCCTTTGTTCCAGGGATTACATCATAGACTTGACCATGTATGTAGAACTGCTTTAATCCAATGTGTCACAAATAACAATGACAAGAAAGGCAAAAATCAAGAAAATATTCATTAATAGAAAAATCTATAGTTCT
>NW_026585670.1:0-1184 GCF_907164565.1 Psammomys obesus
ATAAGATTCTCTGCACTCTGCCCAAGTTTGGCTATGTGTCTCAGCATCTACTTTAATATCCTGCTTCGTACTGAAAGGGTCAAACTAACTTTGTAACCTATATGTCTTTTAAAGCCTATAGTTTTGAGTTTTAGGTCCAGGTTAAGCTATAAAAAAAAAAAGAGCAAGCAATGACCTTCACTCAGCAGGAAGAATGACCAGACCCTTGTCTTCCAGATAGTGTTTCTTAGCAACCAACCCAGATGTCCTCAATCTTTCTTCTGAGTACTTTCTGACCTCCAGCCAAAAGCCCACAACCCTGATCTTCAAGGATGAGCTAATCAACCCAACCTTCAATTGCAACTGCTTCCACACTTGGCAGGACTTGCCAAGCTTGAGCAACTAAGACTAACCAATTATCTTACTTTATAGCTTCCTCATCCAATCCTAAATTGCCAAAACTGCAATTTCAAATTTCCTGCACTTTTTCTTTTAAAAACCTAAGGCCTTTGTTGCCTGGTGCCACTCTTTGCTGACCGACATGGGTGACCCCATTGCACAATGGTTAAATTAAACCTCTTGCTTTTGCATCGAGTTGTGGTCTGTGGGAGTTTCTGAGAAGGGAGTGATCTTGAACTCCTGAGCTGTGAGACCCCAGGTCATACACTACAGTCTTAAAGAGGTCCTTTGTGGAAGGCTCCTGTCTTGTTCCTTGTTTTCACCCTTTTCCAATGTCTATCTTGTTTGCCTTTCTGAATGAGGATTGAGCATCTTACCCAGGGTCCTCCTCCTTGCTTGGCTACTTTAGGTGTACAGATTTTAGTATGTTTATCCTATACTATGTGGCTTATATATGTGTATGAGTGAGTATATACCACCTGTGTCTTTCTGTTTCTGGGTTACCTCACTCAAGATGATCTTTTCTAGTTCCCACCATTTGCCTGCAAATTTCATTGTGTCCTTGTTTTTAATAACTGAGTGGTATTCCACGGTGCAAATGTAGCATTCTTCAGTTGAGGGACAGGTTGTGGTTATAATGAGTTAAGAGTTCATGAACATAGTCGAGCAAATGACCTTGTATGGTTGAGCATCTTTTGGGTATATACCCACATGTGGTATAGCTGGCACTATTCCCATTTTTTTTTTTGAGAAATCTCTAGATTGATTTCCAAGGTGGTTGTACAAGTTTACATTCCTACAAACAA
>NW_026585671.1:0-5168 GCF_907164565.1 Psammomys obesus
AGATTGAGTAGGGCAGTTTGAGGCCGGAGTTTGCGTGGCCCCTTTGGCTTTTTCGGACAGTTTTGGACCCAATGACCTTTTTCTTTACAGTAAGCACATTGATCTTTATCCAGTGGGAAGTTTCTTCGACCTCCCAGGTCCTGTCTATTCTGCCTCTGACCTGTCACTACGGTGGCCAACAACTTACTGAATTCCCTGTTTCTCTTACGTTCTCTCACATTCTCTCTCTCCTCTGCTTCTTTCTTCAGTCTCTCATCTCTCTCTTCCTGTGTCTCTCTCTTGTTAAAAATCCGTTCTGCCTCCTTCAGCAAATCCTGCACTGAACACTCTCTCAAGTTTTCTAGTCTCTCTAACTTCCTTCTGATATCTGGGGCAGATTGCCAGATGAAAGATATGGCCACGTTAGTTGCCTGATCTGGGCTCTCTGGATCATAGGGAGGGTACATACGGTATGCCTCTTTAAGTCGCTCTAAGAAAGCGGAAGGGGACTCCTCAGATGTTTGAGTCACCAACTTAACCTGGGCCAAATTGGTAGGGCGCCTTGCAGCCCCTCGGAGACCCGCTATAAGCAACTGGCGGTAGAGACGTAGGTGTTCCCTACCGCGTTCGGTGGATAAATCCCAGTTGGGACGTTCCAAGGGGATGGCAGCGTCAATCCAGTCGGGTAGTTGGGTAGGTTGTCCATCATCTCCTGGAACATTTTTGCGGGCCTCTAAGATGACTCGCTGTTTCTCCTCTGTGGTCAGCAGCGCCTGGAGCAGCTGCTGGCAATCATCCCAGGTAGGCTGGTGGGTCACTAGAATGGACTCAATAAGGGCTGTTAACCTAGAAGGGTCCTTTGAAAAAGGGGGATTGTTATTTTTCCAATTATATAGGTCAGACGCGGAGAAGGGCCAGTATTGGAGTTGGCGGTCTGGCCCCATCCGCAACGGAAATGCCTGAGAGGAGGGATCAGGAGTTATTTCCCGACGCCCCCTCAGTCGCCCTGCTACCGGGGACGAGGGGGGTTCTTCTTGGGGTTCCCATCTTGCAGCCGCCCCCTCTGGTTCCTCTACAGGGTCTGGGTTTCCGTATGGAGGAGGTTGTTCAGTTAGGAGGTCCAGAAGGGGACCATCATCTGCCGGCAGCACTGGGGGTGTCTTCTTTTGCCCAGAGGTCTCCTTTGGATCCGACTTCATACGAACCGGAAAAAGTGTAGAGTTAGCCGGGGCTGGAACTAGTGGAGGAGAAAGAAAAGGGGCAGACGGGGTGGACCTCGGCCGAGGGGGAAGGAAAGGCTTTACCCATGGTGGGGGATTCCTGACCAGAGATTCCCATGTGATGATATAGGGAATCTGGTCAGGATGTCCATGGGGTCCAGGATCCATGACTTTGACTTTAACCTGTAAAATAACTTCTAAGTTAAAAGTGCCATCTCGTGGCCAGCCCACGTCAAAGGTGGGCCACTCCGATGAACAGAAGGTGTCCCATTTCCCTTTTCGCACATCCACCGAGAGGTTGTGGGCGATATCACGGACTTCCTTGAAATGCTGTAAAGTTAAACTTTTGGGGGTGGTGACAGTTTGTCCCATGTTTTCAGCTAGATAGAAAACACTTACTATACTTATAACAAAAATTAGACAGACAAAACACAACACAAGCCGCGCGGCACGAGATCGGCGCAAAACTGAAAGCAAAAATTCAGATGGAGACTGTGTTGGAGATCCGGTTTCTCCGTCTCCCAAATGGAGCACGTAGCCTTCGGTCAGGGGCGAAGCCCCAAAAAGCCCGAGTCGGCTCGTACTTCCAGTCAGACAGGAAGCCAAGCTGGCCCCCACTCAGATGAGAGTCGGTGGGACCGAACCCACTCAAACTCTCTCAGACACCTCTGGGACGTCTCCCAAAGGTTGCAGAAGAGAAGTTTTAGCCCGTCAGCTCCTTCTGATTTCCGCCTGATTCAGATGACCTGATCAAGTCTCAGATTGCACACTAAACAGACACAGAAACGCACGACAAAATGACGGCTACACACAACAGAAAAGACGGCTGGCCAGCTTACCTCCCGAGGGTGAGTCGGTGGTCCCTGGGTGGGGGTCTCAAATCCCGGACGAGCCCCCACATGAAAGACCCCCTGAGGGTATCTTTCGTCTGAGAGACCCCCTTCCAAGGATCAGCGAGTCCAGGCGTTCGGATGCAAACAGCAAGAGGCTTTATTGGATACACGGGTACCCGGGCGGAAAGCCACTCAGATGACTTTACGCGCCTTTCCGGGTGGAAAGCTGGGTTTTTTATAGGGTTAGAGCAGAAGCACTGATACAGAAGCGAGAAGCATAGTTACAGGGAGCTGATTGGCTCTTTCACATGAAACCATAACATGAATCAGGGTTGGCAGGGACACCAGAATTCCAGGAACTGGGTGGTCAAAACAATTATGACGACCTTGACTAGTGCCGCCATATGTTGCTTTTCCCAGGACTCCTATCTCAGCCGGACCACCTGTCAGATATCCCATGAGGGTGGTCAGGACAAAGTTGTTTTTGGCTCAGTTGGGGCAGCCTTGACCGCAGATATCTTGAGGGGGGTGACTTAGCTGGATTTCTCAGAGTAATTTTTAGTTCCCATCCGGCCTTTACTATTTTTCCCAGAACTGTGGTACACCACAAAATGGCATGGCATTAGCTATGTTTAACTCTGTTTAACTCAGGGTGATATGGGGTCTTTCATTCCCCCATTTCTTTGCTAACTTAGAATGGAATCTTTCATTCTAGGGCCTAGGGGCAAGTACTTTCTGTTTCCTGCTGTCAGAGTTGATGATACTGTTGGGTCAGTACCAACGCTTGTATGACAGAGAGCCGATCTTTTATGAACTGGACCAGCCGATTTAGAATACAAGGCCCAAATAACAGAATCAAGAGAATTATGATCAGGGGGCCCATGAGGGAGGAAACGAGGGTGGTGAACCAGGGGGCTTTATTGAACCAACTTTCATACCAACTCTGTCCCTCCTTGAAGAGTTTCTCTCTCTGGCTAAGTCTTTCTCTGAGCTTGGCCATATTATCTCTTACTAAGCCGGTATGGTCGGCATAAAAGCAACATTCTTCTCTTAAGGCTGCACGTAATTCCCCTTCTTGTAAGAAGAGGATATCTAGCCCCCTTCAATTCTGTAAGACCACTTCTGACAGAGAGGTTAAGGATTTTTCTAGGGCACTTACTGATTCTTCCAATGCCTGTAAGTCGGTATGCATAGCCTGCTGTAGTTGTTGGAATTGATTAGTTGCTGTCAAGGCGGTGGCCCCAGTCCCAATTCCGGCGGCAATGCCTCCTACTGTTAGCCCCCCTAGCATTATTGCCAAAGTTAAAGACACGGGTTCCCTATGATACCGAATTCTTTCTTCAAAGTGTCTGTAGATATAGTCCGGTTTGTGATAGACTATCTTAGGCCATAATTCAATAAGGACACAAAAGTCAGAACCAGCATTCCAGCCTATAGCTGATATGCAGGGGGTTAGGCCGGTATTACATGCCCAATAGGTACCATTGGGACCAGTCAGGCAGTAATTTCCGGTATCAATATTGGCAGTAGAATCACAAAGTTGCTGATAAGCCACAGGTATCTTTCCGACACAAAGCCCCTGCCCGGACACTTCAGATAGAGTCAATCTATGTTGGGCAGAGGGATAGCAGCTCGCTGGAGGGCTTGTATGGTTAGAAAAGTTACCCATTACGGCCAATCCTTCATAATAGGGTGGAGTTGAAACCAGGCATAACCAGCATTCTTGGGTCTGATCGGGATTGGAGTGGTTTAGCACCTGATAAGCTCCTGTTATTAGATCTAGAAGTCTATCTCCTGATCCAGGCCTCTGGGGAGGCTGTATAGTAGGGTCTATGACAGTCAGGCTAGGGGAAGAAACAGAAGCATTTGGGGCCGTGGGCCATAGGGGTAGATGTTTTGGCTGAGAGGGTCTTTTCTGATCTGACAAGACCGGGTTGGGGCCCACAGATCTAGTAATAGGTAAGGCCTTTTTAAGCCTGATCCGAAAGGTGAGGCCTATGTCCTTTCGATCTTTATAAACCCGGAGGCCCCATCTAAATCGTTGTGAAGTCCAAACCTGGTGTTTGGCTTGTGGAGTAAATTGAATCAACAGGGGATTGCACCATCCTTTGGTTTTGCCCTGGGGATTACATACCCCCAACGTGGTTTGTTGGAGAGGTGTATTAAGAGGGACGGATGTGGGATTCTTTCTTTTTACTGTAATATAGTCCCAGGAGGAGGAGGGCTTCCAGTGAGTGTCTCCTGAGGTTTCACATCCCCATGAGGCACAGAAATACTGATCTGTCCACCCACATTTATGATGGAGAGTTCTATTCCGATGTGTACCAGGACAGACATAAATTCCCCATACCCCACTGCCGTGGGGGCCCAGCAAAAGGGCCCTTCCAACCGAATTGATGCAGCTTGGATCAGTGGCCCGTCCTGGGGTTATTCGTTCAGGCGCTCGGCCCCCAGGTGAAGGCCAAAAAATATCAGGAACTGCCCAGTCGGTATCTGCTCCAAGGGCAAGGGCACAGAGATCCACTTCTAAATCTGGCCAATGGGGCTGGGCCCCAATAGAGGAGCTTGTCATGACTATATCCCCAGCTTGGTTTTCGATGACCCAAGTATAATTGTAAACCTGATGAGGGGAAGCATAAGTTATTTCTAGACTTAAAATTAGACACAAGCTTATTAGGGCTCCCCACGAGTCAATCTTATCTTTAAGGGATTTTGGGTGCGGTGAAGTTTCCATCTGGCTTTCAACTCCAGGTGGTCGGGCAGGAGTTCGGGATCGGCGGCCTTGACGTGGGAGGCGTGGACCCAGGCTGCGATGCCATCTACCTTTAGGGCTGTGGGTGTCGTTAGTAGTACAGTGTAGGGTCCCTTCCAGCGCGGCTCTAGGTTCTTGGTCTGATGCCGTCGCACCCAGACCACGTCCCCGATCTGGAATTGGTGGGGTATCACAGGTTGATTTAGCTGTTCTTGGTATGCAGCTGCCAGTGGTTTCCAGACCTCCTGTTGTACGATTTGCAGTGCCTGTAAATGAGCTTGGAGAGAAGGTCGAGAGAAAGAGGCTATGTCAGGGTCGAGGAAGTGGGCAGCTGGCAGTGGGGCACCATAAAGGATTTCAAAAGGAGTGAGTCCATGAGGGCCA
>NW_026585672.1:0-5188 GCF_907164565.1 Psammomys obesus
TGATAATTAATACAGATAGGTTCTAATTATTGCCATTTAGAACATATTAGGGTATAGATGTAAGTGGGTGTACATGGCCTAGATTGGTCTCTGTTTTTTAAGAAATACTGTTTTATTTGAGTAAATTTTGTGGAAGAATGCCCTATCGTCCATCTAACCTCTATGCATAGATGCAAGTGCAAATAATTTAAATCAGATACATTGTGGAAAAACATTCAGAAAGTATGCAAATCTTACATAATCCCATCAGTCAAAATAGAGAAGCCCACATCATACTCATTAACTCCGGGACCTCTCATTGAGCCCTGAGAAACAAATACCAAAGCAATAATCAGGAACCCTGAGTATTGTAACACCTATGCTTAGACAAAACTCATGAGATCCTAGAACCAGAGCATTTGACCATTCATACCTATCATTGGGTACAAGGAATTTTTTGCAATCGTGATAACTTAGGATCTCACTTTAAACTGTCCTTATTGTTGCACTTATTAAAAATTTGTTTACACTAAACTGCCATGGGCTACATCTGTGCAGGGGGTCTAGGTTATCTCCATGCATGGTTCTTGGTTGGCTCACGAGTCTCTGGGAAAACCCCTGTGTTCAAATTTCTGGTTCTTTTGCTCTCCTTGTGGAGTTCCTGTCCACATAATCTGATTGGCCTGCTCTTTGATCACCTCCTCCTGAGTGGGGAGCAGCCTTAGCAGGCCACAGAAGACGACAATGCAGCCAAGCCTGATGAGATCTGATAGACTAAGATCAGAAGGAAGGAGAGGAGGACCTCCACTCTCAGTGGACTTGGGGAGGGGCATTCGTGAAGAAGGGGATGGAAAGGTGGGATCGGGAAGGGAGGAAGGAGGGGCTTATGGGGGGATACAAAGTGAATAAAATTTAATTAATAATAATAAAAATATATCTGAAAAAAAATGTTCACAAGTTCCTGCGTTCATGTATATCAAATATTTATGTTTGTTTACAAGAAATTCTATTAGAAAGAGTTTTTATATTTGTTTAAATTTTCTTGAAAATCCTGTGTAATACTTTTGTTGTTAAGTGTGTTTGATATTCATACCAGTACTTCATCAGACTGTCCTTTCTGTATCATTGTTTCCTTGTTTCTATCTCAATTTTTCTGAAGCTTTCTGAAATTTCTGTTTAAAGTATATGTCATTTTTACATACTTATTTCCAAATTCTTGTCTGACTACAACATCTGTTTAATCTTAATAGTATACATTATGTGGCTCTCAGAAATGTTTTGTTGGGCTTGTTCGTGATGTAAAAAAAAAAAAAATCATAATTGAATGTCAGGTATCTGACACAGAGACTGGGAAGACCAGGAAAAATAGGATTTATGTCTTTCAAAAAAATAAATGGTTTCTTAAGCAGTTCTTATGAGTAGTTTAGTAATTTAAAAAAAAAACAAGATTTTGTACTTAGGAAATCTTGCATTGCCTTTTGATTTCTTCTTTTTCTTTAATTGTACATTGTGTATTTATTTATTTATTTATAAGTAGTAGTTTTGTTTTTGTTTTTGTTTTTGTTTTTTTTATCCCGGCTGTAGTCCCCTCTCTCCTCTTCTCCATTTTCAGCCCCCTATCCCTCTTCTACCTTATGGCCCTCCCCAAATCCTCTGATGGGGGGACCTCCTCCTCTTCTGTCTGATCTTTCGTCTCATCAGGACTTGCAGCATCATCTTCCTCTGTAACCTTGCAAGGCTGGAGCCCCCATATGGAAGAGGTCAAAGAGCTTGCCACTGAGTTTATGTTAGAGACAGTCCCTGCTCCCCTTACTATGGAAACTACTTGAAAACTGAACAGCATATGGGTTTCATCTGAGCAGGAAGTCTAGATTCTCTCCATGCATCTTCTTTCTTGGAGTATAGGTCTCTGTAGTCCTCCCTGGGCCCAGGCTTTTGTTTTTCTCTGTTGGTCTCCATGTGTAGCTCCACTCCCCTCCAAATCTTTCTGTCCCCTCCTTCTTTCAGAAGAGTCCCTGCACACTGTCCAAAGTTTGGCTATGACTCTCAGCATCTGCTTAGATATCTTGATGTGTAGAGTTTTTCAGAGGCCCATTTGGAAGATTCCTGTCCTGTTCCCTGTTTTCTCCTACTTCTGATGTCTCTTCTGTTTTTCCTTTTGAATGAGGATTAAGCCTCTTCCCTAGGGTTCTCTTTGTTGCTTAGCTTCTTTAGATCTATAAGTGTTAGTATGTTTATCTTTTATTATATGGCTAATATCCACTTATAAGTGAGTATATACCATATATGTCTTTCTGCTTCTGGGTTACCTCACTCAGGAGGGAACTTTTCTAGTTCCCACCATTGGCCTGCAAAATTCATGAGGTGCTTGTTTTTAATTGCTGCATTTTATTCCATTATGTAAATATACCACAATTTCTGTACCTATTCTTCAGTTGAGGGACATCTATGTTGCTTTCAGATTATAGCTATTATGAATAAAGCTATAATGAACGTAGATGGGCAAATGTCCTTGTTTTATGTTTGAAAATATTGCCTTGTTTTGAAGTTGAGGCTGTGGATTTTTGAATCATTTTTCTCAAAGTCAGAACATCGTCCCCAACTGTCAAATATCCCGTATCTCTGGTCCAAATAAGATTTTCTATCAATGACATTGCCAGTTACTTCAAAAAAAGACAGATTTCTACTGCTTGCTATTCATGCCTGGAATGATACTGGTATGGGAAAAGAATCAGTCCTCTTATATTAAGCTCAGGCTGTAAATTTGATCTAATTGTGTGCTTCTCAGTGTTCCCAGTCATATTACCCATGGCAGATGAATTTACAACTTGTATTTTTATGATGTAATTTCTACATCTATCTAGGAATATTATATAAGAAATTGCCATTAGCATTTAATATTTTATTCAGAAATATGGTATACTCCCCTCCAACAAATAATACTTTTCTCTCTTTATTAAGCCCACACTACCAGTCTTTTCTACATAGTGCCAATGACATTTGCTACCCTTTCAGATGTATAGAAACTTTGAGATGCTGCCCAAGGAGTGATGCTTTACCTTCAGAGCTTTACTGTTATGCAACTCTGATTTCCTTTGTTGCTTGTCTATTCTGATATGAATACAAACACAATGCACACACACATCTATATATACATATATATGAATATATACACCTTTTATATTTGCATGTAGATGACGTTAGCAAATACTGCTCATTTCAAAACACATTTTAAATTTTTGCAAGGGGAGAATTAAGGGTATTTTGCCTATGCTATAATAATCATCTGGATGTCGGAGGACAACTGTGAATCATTTATCTCCTTCTACCATGGGTTTCCTGAGCCTGCCCTGAACCTAGAGTTCTTAGGCTTGATAGCAAAATGACAGCTTTATCCAATGAGGCATATCAGAAATCCAAGAATGTGTTAAATGAGCAGTTTAAAAGAGAAAAGTAGAAGTTTGTAAAGTTCAAGAACCAGAGCCCTTCTTTTATTTAAAAATGAGGTGTATGGGGGGGATGTAGCAATTCAATGACTATATAATTTTAATCACAGGCCATTCGCTTGTATCCCAGCCTTACCCCCTTTCTCTTTCCCTCCCAATCTCATACTCCCTCTCTCATCTCCTCCAGTCCCCCTAACATGTCCACTGATAGCGGAGGTCCTCCTCCCCTTCCCTCTGACCCTAGCTTATCAGGTTTCTTCAGGACTGGCTGCAATGTCCTTATCTGTAGCCTAGCAAGGCTGCTCCTCCCTCAGAGGGGAGGGGAAGTTCAATGAGCCAGTCATTGAGTTCATGTCAGAAATAATCCTTGTCCCCCTTTAGATGAAAGTGTTCAGAAGTCTCTCATTCTCTGCATGTTATTTGGCTGTGGCTCCCATATTTATTTAGATCAGCTGCAGGAGGATACTTTCTTGATGAGAGCAGAACAAGATTCTTACCTCGGAGTATAGCCAAGTGAAATTAAGAGTCATTGAATTAATCCTTGTCCCCCTTACTAGGGAACCCACAAGGATTTTTCTCTCTATATGCCGCTTATTGTTCCTCTATTTGTTTGCCTCTATTTGCCTGCATTTCTTTGAAAGATTTGCTTGTTTCCTCTTTGTGTGCCTCTAATAACTAAATAAGCATAGCTTTAAAATTATTTTCCTGTGTTTCTGATGAATTAAAATATCCACTGATTTGGGGGTTTGCTTGTGAAGCCATGATGTTCTGATTTATTTATTTATTTATTTATTTATTTATTTATTTATTTATTTATTTATTTATTTTTTGATGTGTTGTTAATGCAAACTTCTAGCCATCTCCTTATTTGTTATTTTTGCTGTTTGTTCCTGGAGTGTGTACTTCAGACTGAGTCCCTCTTTTTCTGTTGTTTGGAGTATTCCTCAGGAAGATGAGAGAGGTCCACTGATTTGGTAGTGTGTGTTATTGTTTCAGCTGTAGCTATGGAGGAATGTCACAGGCATGGGTGCACAAATGTGGGCAAGTAAGCCTGGTTTTTTGTGTGGAAGTGTGCCTTGAAGGACAGGCTACCAGAGGGTGTAGATACCTGGAATGTAGGACTTTGGAGCAGGAGGGGGCGCAGGTGCTGGTTCTGTTTAAGATGCAATGAGAATATGCATGTTCCCTGAATACCTCAGTGGCCTACAGGCTTGTACTGATCTCATGGTATTCAGATCTGTCTGGGATTCAGTAATTTTTTGCTTGGACTCCCTTGTAGACCCACAGGACAGGGGCCTCAATGTTAAGAACACTGAACCAAGAATCCCTGTATCCCACAGTGTGTGCATGGGTGATAAGGATCTGATATGTGGCGGCTAGGTTAGAGGAACCGTGGATCTGGGCCTCTTCTTGCATTCACTGGAAGGTGCACCAAATTGCTAGCAGGTTTAATAAGATAGAATAGGGGCTGTCCCTGTTCTGTACTCTCAATTCTGGCCTACGAGGGCAAGTGTTAGTCTAGGAGATCAGTCAGCTCACTGGTGTCCACTGTTTGTCTGCTGGGCAGGGAGACCCTTACTTGTGGTGGCTACTTCTCTTCTCTCAATCATGGAGAATGGAAGCTCCTTTATGGCTAGCCGCCACCCAGCTTCCACTGCTGCAGGCTTGGGAGGCAAGGACAGTTGCGCCCTGGGAGGACCTGTGAATCATGTACTTCTGCCTGCCACTGCCTGCCTTTACTGTCTCAGTTACTGAGCTGGGCT
>NW_026585673.1:0-4149 GCF_907164565.1 Psammomys obesus
GAAGAAATAGAATAGATAGTTATGGATAGACTGGGGTCGGCAGAATGGGTGCATAAAACAGGGATGGTAAGGGAAGAGAAGACAAGAAAGTGAATAAAGGGTGATACAGCTAAAACTAATGAACATTTGAGGAGTAGTATGGAAACTTAATATGGTAAAAATTCCATAACATTTTATATAAATATATGTGTGTGTGTGTGTGTGCGCGCGCATATGTGTGTGCATGTAATGAAATTGCCAAACAACAGAGAAGACAGTGCCCCAAATAGACATCACTCATCACCAAATGAAACATCCAGAAATGGTAATGGGTTATACTGTAAGGCCTGGGGTCTCACAGCTCAGGAGTTCAAGAACACGCCCTTCTCAGAAACTCCCACAGACCATGACTCGATACAAAAGCAAGAGATTTATTTTAACCATTGCGCAATGGGGTCTCCTCTGCTGGTCAGCAAAGAGTGGCAACAGGAGACAAAGGCTTTAGGTTTTTAAAAGAAAAAGTGCAGGAATTTTGAAGTTGCAGTCTTGGCAATTTAGGATTGGATGAGGAAGCTATAAAGTAAGATAATTGGTTAGTCTTAAGTGCTCAAGATTGGCCAGTCTTTCAAGTGTGGATGCAGCTGCAATTGAAGGTGGGGGTGTTTAGCTCATCCTTGAAGATCAGGGCTGCGGGCTTTTGGCTGGAGGTCAGGAGCTACTCAGAAGGATTGAGACTGTCTGGGTTGGTTGCTAAGAAACACTATCTTGAAGACAAGGGTCTGGTCATTCTTTTTGCTGAGTGAAGGTCATTGCTTGCTCGCTTTTTATTTTTATTTTTTTATATCTGTCTCACAGATAGGGTCACATTTCTCCATTCTCTGGAAAGGTACTAAAAGGCTTTAGCTTAACCTGGACCTAAAACTCAAAACTATAGGCTTTAAAAGACATATAGGTTACAAAGTTAGTTTGATCCTTTCATTTCCCTCTTCTCCTTGTAACTGCTTCAATCATGAAGCAGAGGCAGAGTGAGAATTTTATGTTAAGAATTTTTTTTTTCCTTTTGACTCAACATTTCAGCCTGTAGACTGGGATAATGGGCTGATGATAATCCATCTTCTGGAATTTCTCCATTGCTGATGATTGGATCGTTGCTATCTCAGTTTGACAGAGGCTGAAATGCTGGCCAAAAGTTGGGGAAAGTCTAGTTAGTTGATCCAATTGAAGAGACAGGGAGCAGTCATGTCAGCTTTTAACAAGTCCCTATTTCAGGTTGCAGCCCAGAGTCAACCAGGTGAAAATCTGCTGGGACAATTTTAGACTAAAGACAGAAGTTAAGATTTGTCTATTAAATGGGAAAAGTGAGGAATCCCAACACCAGGGAAAAACTCATCTGGGATCCGTTTGAGGTATGCCAGATCCAAGTCTGGCCTTTTAATTTTCTGAAACTCCTGTGAATTTTTTGGTACACAAAAGGAAATATATATTAAAAAACTCAGAAAAGTAACATATCAGCAAGTCTAATACAACATTTTGAGAGTAATAGGTAAAACTATATCTAATGGAATGGGCACCAGTCAGCTGTTTGTTTTGTATCTTTTATAAATAACTTAAGTGTGTCCATGTGGCAGCCTTTTTGGAGTTAATGGCATCTGAACAGTGGAATTCAGCCTCTTGGCTATTTTTCAAAGTACAGACTCTTATAGACTGACCTTGGTGGTCTTACAGCAGACTGCTGTGACTCTGAGAAACTCTGTGCAACCATAATAACCAGACAGCAGGCTCTGTGCAACCTTGAGTAAGCCCTCTTATATTTTGGCTAAGTAAAATTGCCTGCGTGAGAAACTGCTTGTACTTTGTTTTTTCTACTTAAGTGTTAACCTGACGACCATTAAATCAACACTTTGATCAACATGCAGACTCGGTGTCCTTCTCTGTGTCACTCTGTCTCTCTTTCTACAGTCGTCTCTCAGGTGCTATTCAAGTGTCACTGCTGGTCATTAACATGTTCACAGTCTGACACTCTTAACATTTTAACTGTGGGCCCTGTTGGTAATCAGCCATCAAAGGAGCTCAGCTACCTTTTGTACCTTTAGACAGGAATACATTAATACCCTGGGTGCTTGAATTATTTTAGCAAAGCAACTAAAAGGAATATGTTTATAATATTCTCTGTCAAAGTCTACCCCAGAAATGGCAGATATTAAGAATACCATAAGAAAAGCTATGAATTTTGGGTCAGATATATACATTAAACAGATATTTTTAGCATGATGAGAAGCACCTTTAAGTCTATTTTCAGAAAACAACCAAAGGAAATTAAAATCTCAAGCTTGTGACTGAATAGTAAGCAGTCAGTGCTCCATCAAATTATCAGAACTCTATTGATCAATGCCAAATTTCTGAACTTCTGAAATCTTATATCAACATAAGCACAAGAGGAGCAAAAGGAAGAAATCTAAAATATCTTCCATTTTTAATCAGTAGATTAACATTTTTAAATTCTCATAACCTGAATTCCTATATCCTCAGACCCTACATAAACTTTATATCTTTTTATCTAACTATTATCATAAGACATTGGCAACTGATGTAAAACCTGTGAGCAGGGCAAACCTGTTTTTCTTTTTATATAAAAGATTTTGTACCTAGTAGTTTTAACTAACTAATGAACTATCCAATGAGCTGATAGTGGACCTATTGTCTGCTCTTTAACTGCCAAGCTACCATTAACTAAGAATAGCCTTCTAGCCTAGCTGTCAATATGATCAGAGACCTGTGAAGAATAAATTATGAGTTAAGTAAATGTACCAATCAAAATGACAGAGATGACTAGTTAGTCCATCACCTAGGCAGTGTCCCTGGCTCCTGTGGTCTTCTGGCTTCCTGAGCAGAGGCAGTCCAGCCATCAGGCATAGGGGATGAGAAGCTCCTTCTGTGGAAAGAAGGAACATGAGAGATTGACCTCACTTTGCCTCTCGCTATGTGAAACAATGGATCTCCAGGTGTCCATGGCTTTGTCCACAGGTTTGGCTGGGCCCTAGCAGTGGGCCAGTTGAGGCAGTATTTCCCAGTGGTTAGCATACCATAATCCAGAGTCGCAGTCATCTATTGTTGTGTTCAAATCTTCATGGAGACCTTGGGGAGCTACTGCCAGGATTTTGGGACTTTCTGTCACAATAAACTTACATATGTTAAAATGCCATATTCATCAGATCTCTGATAAGCTTGAGGGCCAGCATATCTGAATTATTCTTTGTCTATTTTTATCATCTGCTCTAAACTATATCTTATAAAACAGAAAGTTATACTCTAATTCTGGCATATTCCTTAGATGCATGTTTTAGAACCAAATTTCAAGTAGATCTATATAGGCAAACTTCATGGTTAACCATCCTAAATTTAACCTTAGGAAAACAACCTAAACAAAGGGACTGGGTAAAGCTCAGTCTTTAGTGTAACTTTAAATCTCCTCTTTCTGGACTAAAATCAAAGCAAGACCTTTAATTGGGCACAATTTATAAAAGGGCTAGCAAATCTTATGAATCTCATTATCTTCTTTAAAACCTAACAGCAAAAAGCTTTACACACTGGGGTCAAATAAGTTTTAGAACCAATTCCTAACAGAACAGCACAGAAAAAACAACAGTATAGAACAATTTTAAGCTGTATGAATTATTCTGTCCATATCCAATGTTTCAGCCAGAATTTTTTTCTTTTCTTTTAAAGAACACAAGAAAACATTCTGCAATGAAGACTCACCAGCCTTTTAAATGAAGTACAACATGTTTTACAGTTTTTTCTCAAATCATATTTGCAGATATAAAGAACCAAAGCAAACATCATTCATATGTTCATATGCCCCCTGGCCCCATATACATATATGTACCCTCCACAGCACTCTATTTACCTTCAGGTTCATAGCTTCGTTCTTCTGACTTAACCAGACATTGTTACCTTAGACAAACTATTCTTTTTCTTTGATATCCCTTTTCTTTATTATTATTCCAGTCTTTTTGCCTACTCTCTTGCTTTTTAGACAACATAAAGACTTTCATTAAAATCCTTCTTATGGTTCTTTCAGTAGTCTAGAATATACTAAATTATTTTATAGGTCTTTACCATTCTGACCCAATATACTGTAATAACTGCAGTTTTCTTAGTTGGCTCAAA
>NW_026585674.1:0-6620 GCF_907164565.1 Psammomys obesus
TATTTTCTACTTCCATTTATTTGGCCTGCAAATATGTTTCTAATGACCGAGTAGTATTTCCTTGTGTAAATATACCAGAGTTTCCTTATATATTCTTCAGCTGAGGGATATCTAGGTAGTGTCCAGTTTCTGGCTTTTATCAGTAAAACTGCTATGTTCAGAGTTGAGCAAATATCCTTGTTGTATGATGGAGAATATGTTGGGTGTATGTCCAGGAGTGATATAGCTGGGTCTTGAGGTATAGCTGATTCCAATTTTCTGAGCGAGCAGCAGTTTGAATTCCAAAGAGGTTGTACAAATGTGTACTCCCACCAGCAATGGAGGAGTGTTCCCCTTTCTCCACATCCTTATCAGCATTTGTTGTCACTTGAGTTTTTGTTCTTGGTCAATCTGAAACGTATAGGTTGGAATTTCACAGTCATTTTGATTTTCATTTTTCTGTTGACTATACATTGAGTATTTTGTTACTTGCTTGTCCACTACTTGAGATTTTTTTTTGATTATTTTTATGTTAATTATAGTTTATTCACTTTGTTTCACAGCTGTAGCCCGTTACATCACTGTTTAGCTCTGTGCCTAATTTATCCTTGGATTATTTTTTGCTTGGTTGGTTTTGGTGTTTAATTTTTTGAGTTCTTTATATATTCTGGATAGTGTTCTTTAGTTTGATATAGGATTGGAGAACATCTTTTCCCAATGTGTAGACTGACTGCTATTTCATTCTATTGATCATGTTTTTTGCTTTACAAAAACTTCTCAGTTTCAAGAGGTTTCTTAGAGGCTGAGCTCTTAAGAAATTGTGTCCTGTGCCAATGAGTTCAAGGCTCTTCCCAATTTCTCCTCTAGTAAATGTAGTGCATCTGGTTTTATGTTGAGGTCTTTGATTCACTTGCACTTAAGTTTTGTGCAGTTTGATAAATATGGATCTATTTGGATTTTGTCAAAGGCTTTTTCTGCTTCGAATAAGATGATCCTGTGATTTTTTTTTTCTTTCAGTTTGTTCATGGGGTGGTTTATATTGATGGATTTCCATATGTGAAACATCCATACATCCCTGGGATGAAGCCTACTTGATCACGGTTCATGATGTGTTTGATGTGTTCTTGAATTTGGCTTGCAAGTATCTTATTGAGTGTTTTTGCATCACTGTTCCCAAGGGAGATTGGTTGGAAATTCTGTTTGTTGGAGCTTTGTTTTAGGTATCACGTTGACTATGACTTCATAGAATAAAACTAGTTCTTGATTTTGTTGATTCTCTGTTCTTTTTGTTTCTAATTTATTAATTTCAGGCCTAAGTTTGATTATTTCATGTTACGTTCTCCACTTTGTTGTGTTTGCATCTTTTATTTTCTAAAGCTTTTATGGTATTGGTTATGTTTCTAATATGGCATCTCTCCAATATCTTTAAGAAGGTGTTTGGTGTTAAGAATTTTCCTCTTAGCACTGCTTTCATGCTGTCCCATAAATTTGAGGAAGTTTTGCCCTTCTTTTCTTGAATTCTAGGAAGTCTTTATTATTTATTTCTTCTCTCACCGAGGGATCATTGTGCAGGGAGTTGTTCAGTTTCCATCAGTGTGTATGCTTTGTGTTGTTTCTGTTGTTTTTGAGACCTAGCTTTAATCTATGATGACCAGATGAACAAAAATGAGTTAATTCAGTTTTGGTGTATGGGTTGAGGTTTGCTTTGTGACTGAGTATATGGTCAATTTAGGACACGGTTTCATGTGCTGATGAGAAAAATATATATATTTTTTTGTAATTTTGTGTGAAAACTTCTGTACACAGCCATTAGGTCCACTTCTTTGCTGATGACTGTTAGCTTCATTATTTCTCTATTTCACTTCTGTTCAGTGATATGTCCATTGCTGAGAGTGGGCTGTTGAAGTCTCACACTATTAATGTTTTGGAATCAATGTGTGATTTAACCCTTAATACTGTTTCTCTAAGAAATGCATGTGTGGATCCAATGTCTAACCATTAGTGTGGAGGTTCTCTGGACCTGTTACCTGTATTCTCTGGAGTATGTGGAAAGGGCAATTAACACACAGTTTTTGACTCCTAGATCCAATAGTCCTCAACACCCCAGATGAATGTCCCCTCCAGTAAGGGAAGCACTAAAGTCATTGTTAGAGATATGCCTGCCTGTTTAATCACTGGTTTCACAGTCTCTGATCCGCAGTCCCTTATTGAAGGTATACACTGGTTGCTGCCATCTTGGAACCCATAACTTATTTATGTAGTGTTGTTTTGGCTCAAATTTTAGACATAAATGCCAATGGAAAAACAGGTACTCATGTGAAAGAGAACATTATGAAGTATATGCAAGAATTTAAATTGAGGGATGGAGTAAATGGTATACAAAGAAAAAATGAACTATATATTTGCTGGTAATATCTTAGCATTGTCTTTGAGCATCAAAAATTGACCAAATTAAATACTTAAAAAATCTTTTAAAGGTGCAAAATGTACACAGGATTTACATAATGGTGTCGTCTCATCAATTGACAAGGTAAACCATGTATATGAGTTTCAGAAGGAAGGCTAATATAACCGACACGAAGTGGCCTTTACCATTACCTAAAGGATATTGGACAGGGCAAAGCTTTGAGAGTTGACATTATGTACAATGAGCAGAGTGTATTTAAACAATAAAACTATGAAACAACCCATCCTTTGAACCATAAATTGTATGAGTTAAGCAGATTTATAGCTTATTAAATATGTTAATATTTTCCTATTGAAGTGAAAAGTGAAGAATAATTCAAATATAAAAAATGGCATAACATGTTATTGTTTTTCATAAAAAATCATTTCTAAGGAGCTTGTTTATTTACTCTGTAAAAATCACAAACTTCACACCATAATTCATATTCAGGATAGATGAAAGGTTTAAACGAAGAATAAAAAATAAAACATGGCATAAAGTGTAAAGTACCTTTCAAGACAGTGTAATTTTTTTAAAAAAAATTATTTTGAAGGCATAGTAATTGATATATTCAGAAAGAAACTAGGTGTTCTGCCTATGTGAATTCACAACAGTGGTTTCTGTCAATTCCTGTACCTTAATTTTCATTCCTATTATAGATGAAGTTGCCACAAGGAAACTACAGTGACCCACCCAGCAACTCTTCCTTCTTATATTTTTAACGAATTTGGCGCACATAGTTGCTCAGTGGAGCATATATAAATATGTCAGTTGCACGCTGTATCCCATGCCCTTTTGCTTTAACAGCTTGTATTTTTTTATTACTTTCAGACATGGCTTCTTTACCAGTGATGTGGTTTCTGGTGACTCTGCTGTTACCAGAGGTCAGGGCAAGAATACCCTTTGAAGATCTGGTAAGTTTAAAATGGATATTCAACTCAGATCTATGTAGCACCTTTGTGAATTAGCACACTACTTCAGAGTAGAGAAATTCAAAGGGTTTGATAGGTGACAGTACTCCCAGGGAGACTTGTACCACTTAACAGGGCTATGGAGATAAGAGAATATGTATGCAGTCTCCACCTCTGGCTGGTAAAATAGCCAGCGTGGATATGTGGAAATTGGTACTTGAAGATGGAAAAGTGCTACTGATATGTTGTACTTTCTAGACCTGAGATTGGACATCAGGGGACTGTCATATACATCAGAGGCAGGGCATGAAGAGTTGAGTTTAGATATCAACCACATCTTTGCTTAGAATGTTCCCTCTATGAAATGTGAGACATGGGCCAGAAAATCTAGCAGTGGCCAAACATTTCTTTTTTGTTTGTTTGTTTTTTATTTAATTTTATTTTTTCTTATCAGTTACATTTTATTAACTCTGTATCCCAGCCGTGTCTGGATCCCTCATTTCCTCCCAGTCCCTCCCTCCCTCCTTCCCTCATCTCCACAGTGCCCCTTGCCAAGTCCACTAATAGGGGGGACCTCCTCCCCATTCATCTGATCCTGTTTTATCAGGTATCTTCAGGACTGGCTGCAAAGCTCTCCTCTGTGGCCTAACAGGACTGCTCCTCCCTTGGGGGGTGGGGAAGCCAAAGAGCCAGTCATTGAGTTCCTGTTAGAAATAGTCCTTGTTCCCCTCACTATGAGAAACCAATTGGTTACTGAGCTACCACAGGCTACATCTGAGCAGAGGTTCTAGGTTACATTCATACATGGTCCTTGGTTGCATGTCAGTCTCAGAAAAGACCATGTGCCCAGATATCTTTGGTCCTTGTGGAGCTCCTATCCTTTCCTCATCAGACTAACTCCCCTTCTTTCTTATAATTCCCTGTACTCTGCCAAAGGTTTGGTCATGAGTCTTTTCTTTGAAAACACTGCTAGTTAGAGTCATTTCTTATAAATAAAATTGATGAGAGGATCGACAGTCAAAATTATTCTTGAATCTCCATACTATATGAAGTCTGCCTCAACCTCAAAATATAAGTATCCTCTAGTTCACTCCGTAGCACACAGCTCCCTTTCACAGGATTGTTAATATAATGTTCATTCAATATGAACTCTGTTAAGATGCTATATTTTGCATATTATTCTCTGTAATTCTTAAAATATCTGCCAAGTAATAACTGTTCTTATACATACTAAAATGCTTATATCTTTAAGAAAAATTTTATCTAAAAAGAAAATGGTATGGTATAAGGAACAGAGAATTATTATTACCCCGTCTCCAAAAAAATACTTATTTGTAAGTTTTGAAATGAATTTGCCTTATACTTCGTTCTCAGCCTAATAGCAATAGACTGGATATGATTATGTTAGCTGAGATAAGATGCAATGATTCACTATTGCAGATATCTAGTATATAAATTCTTTCTACAAATAATTGGTGAGTGTTTTTGGTCTATTTTTTCAAGAACTCACTAATGATTTCTGTTCTTGGGAATGTAAAATAGAAAAGAGATATAAATAGAGATTAGACAATTACCATATCATGTAGTGAAAATTAAAAGGACAGAACTCTGAAATTCTGAAGAAATCTATCTTTGTTCATTGTCAAGTGAATATCCAACCTGAAATTTCAGAGAAAATATATAATGTCTCTTTAAAAGTACTGCTTTTACATATAGGCCACCACACTGTTGTAGAAATTTAACTTTAGATCTTGTGGTAATTCACAAAAATTCCTCTGTCCTGATGTCCACATATTTACAAAATAATGTATAAATTTGAGCCAGTGCTATTAGGTACTCAGAAATGTTGTTATGTCTAACCTGAACAAAGTGAGTGATAATCACTTCACTAGATGAATATAGTCTTTCAAAATAGAGTAAAAATTGTTTTGTTAATATGTGAAAGTTTGGTGTTGAGCAGCCATGGAAAATTTGCTGCAAATATGTGACATAGAGTACTGAGTGAGAAGCCTTTTCTAGTATTACCTAAACTCTTCTCAACTTTGGGTTACTGAAGTCAAGTGTGCCCAGGACAGTATACAGTAAGTCATGAGCTCATAGTATCTTCTCATCTTAATGTATCTTGTAAAACTTGGGTAGGTCTTGTGTTTCTTACTGTAACCCTTTCTATAACAATTATCTCTCCCTCAGATTCAAAGAAATTTAGACATACATGGTGAACGTGAGAGATCTCTTGAGAATGGCTTCAAGAACTTATTATGCGATGGATTAGGATTTTACAATCGTGCTCTCTTAGAGTTTCTACAAGATACAATCATAGATAATTCAAACATTCTAAAAGAAGAACTTAATGATACTAAAAGCACAATGTTCTCGTGTGTATTCCTCAGGAATGAGAGAATGTGTTGTCAATTTTGATAGGGAACCAAGAAAGCATCATTAACAAAATTTCTTCAAAGGACTAGTGTTAGACATCATTTTACAATCACATTCAAAATCTCTTTGAACAAGTATTTGAAATTTATGATTACTGAGGATTTTTTTTTCTCAATAAATTTATCTAGGAGCCTCCAAGTATCCTAAAAACTGTGCCCCTACTATTGGTCTACATTAAATCTATACTACTTAATTATACACATTAACACAAGAAGAATAGAGAGTATAAATAAATTCAACAAACTGAGAAAATTAGTGTCTCCACCTCGAGGTACCACAAAAGTGTTCTGAGCAAACTGTGGATGGAGCAGGAAGCTAGGTCTAGCCTCCCTTCAGAAGTAAAGCCCTGGCCTTTCTTTCCTTACATCAGTGGTTCACATCATTCAAGTGTTGAAACACTTTATACAGTTCCTCAGATTGAGGTGACCCCAAAGCATAAAATTATTTTTGATGCTTCATAACTGTACACTTGTTAGTGTTATCATAGTTATGTAAACACTTGATATTCGTGATATTTGATGTTAATTAACTACAGTGAAATGGACATTCAACCCCAGTGAAGGAATGAACAACACATTGAAAACCTTTAATTCATAGGTCATTTGTTGGCAGGATTCTCATTAAAATTATCATGTGCCCTTCACTCTTCCTGACTGCAGTCTATTCAGGGTGGAAAAAAATATGCTCTGGTTCAGATTATGAACCTTTGTGGTTATACAGTAGTAACCAGTATGGACTACCATGGATTTTTTATGGGATATTTTGATGCTTTCATACAAGCATTGGGTAGATTCAGATCAAAATATTATTTCAGGCTCTCTTATTTCCCTCCATTTTCAAGAACTATA
>NW_026585675.1:0-4321 GCF_907164565.1 Psammomys obesus
GGTACTGAGTGTCCTGAGGGTTGGACCTCATGTTTTCCCTGCTGTGGGGTTTCCTCTCAACAGGGACACCCAGACTGGGGTGAATTGGAGTCTGCAGTACCATCTGGGATGGTGAGTAGAACACGCAGCACAGGCACGTGGTTCTGCCTTGCTGGCTACTGGGCACCTGGGCACCTGCAGGAAACAGGGAACTTTTCCTGAGAACTTTTTTGGGGGAGGAACGGTGTCTGCTGAGTGCTCTGAGGTCAGACCTGCTGTTCCTCTCACTGTGGGCTTCCACCTGACAGAGAAACTCAGTCTCTGGTGCCCTGGGGCCCTCAGTTCTGTCTGGGAAGGTGAATCATGCTCACAGGCAGGACTCTGTGCACCCCACTCTGGGCTCGATGATGGGAGCCCGCCGGACCCAGTGTCCTTTCCCAGGGATTGTCTGGGTGGCCTAAAGTCTGTCCTCATCGCCTCCCGCACTGTGGGGTTTTCTCTAGACGAGAAATCCCAGGCTCTGATGTTGTGAGGCCCAGACTTCAGTCTGGGACAGTGATCAGAGCACAACGTTGTGTGGCTCATGGATAGCGACCCAACACCTGGTGGGATCCGGGAACTCTTCCCCTGGTTTAGCTGGGTGACCTAAAGCGACTGAATCTCACACCGTGGGGTTCCCCTCACGTGGGAAAAACATTTGATGGTGATGTAAGACCCAGAATTCTGTCTGCTAGTCACAGTGCTGACTCTGCTGTGCTGCTGGCCAGAAAGAGGCTCATCCTGGCACCGCCATCTTGGTTCCCAGATCTAATTCTTATTCTTTTTCTCCTTCTTTCTCTTTTGTATCCCTTCTGCTTCTCCTCCACTTTTATTATATTACTTTCTTAATGTTTTTCTCCCTTTCTCTTTTTCCTTTTTTATTTCTGCTTCTTCTTTTTCGTCTTCTTTTTCAAATCCTTCTCCTTTTTCCTCTTCTATTACTTCTTTCCTTCTACTTTTTCTCCTTTTTCTTTGTCTTCTATTTCATCTCCATTTCCTATTTCTTTTTCTTCTACTCCCTCTTCTTGTCCCTCTCCTACTTCTTGTTTGTCAATTTATAACTCCTTAACAAACCACAACCAAATGCAACGAAAAGCAAGCACCAACCACCCAACAGCCCAGCCCTTCATATACCCTCTGAAATGTCCCCGGACTTCCCACCATCTCAGCACCACTGCACAAACCATGTGCAGCTGGCAAAATCCCGCCACTGCTGGAACACATGGTAAGTCCCAGGCAGCTGCTGGAGGCCGCCCCATAGCTCCACGCCTGGGATTAAAACAAAAATCAAAATCTTATAAAATTTTTGTGTTTCTAAAGAAACCAAAACGCCCAAACTCTCACTACCATCCTAACAATCACAGGACAGGCGGTTTGTCTGCTCAGACTAGATGGGCTCCCCTCTAAAGCGGCTGCTCCCCTTGCTGGTTATCCCAAGGTACTGGCCTCTCCAAGAGCCTCACCCGCACTGGCTGCAGCCTCTGCTGGGCTCTCTTCAGGGCTGCTGTCCCTGCCAACGTGGAGGTGCCAAGCCTGGGCTGCTTCCAAGGACCCCTTCCAGTCGCAGTGGGGCTGCAAATTAGGGTCAGCGTTCACGGATGTCCCGGCTCAGCCTCTCCTTCCAGGACCCCATCCCCACTGTAGTGAGGGAATGGCAGAGTCTGTGCTCCCTGGGGTCTGCCAGCTCCTCCCACTGTGCCTTTGAGTGAGGTGGAGCTCAACCCACCGCTCAGCACTGAGGATCTGACTCTGCCCCGGAGTGACCGGCCAGGTCCGAACCAATGGAACCGGGCAGCGAAAGCCACACTGGGCAAGAGGTTCCGCTCCAACTTCCCGACTCACGCTCACACCAGCGTCCCCACTCCTCCCGACTCCTGTGGCCAAAGATCCCAAGAAACGACCTCCTGGCTTGGCCTCATTTCACCCGAGCTGCTCTGGGGGCTGGAAGGGAAATCATGGGGCTTCTGTCCCCGAGATGGTGCCTGCAGTCACCACACCGTGGGCCTTCGGCTCTCCCTGGGACATAAGGACCCACAGGAACAACTCTACAGGGTTAGTGGTTCATCCCCCACCACCTCACAGGCCAGTGTCCACCCCACCAACCACCACCACCTGCACCAGCACCACCAGCACCATATTCCGATCACTGATATTCCCTGGCGTTCTTAGAGCGGTATCCATTCTGTGTTTGCACATGTCTCTCCTACCTCCATGCCTCCCTCTGTCTGTCTGTCTGTCTGTGTGTGTGTGAAATGAAAGAAATCTCTACAGTTGTTTGAAGCTGACGTTCCTCGTGAGGAGTCCAGGGAAGCTGACAGGGAGCATGTGCGGCCTGGGAAGTTAGAGATGAAGGTGAGACAGGGGAGGCAGGAGAGCAAGTGGGTGGGGTCAGCTAGAGGGTTGTTGCAGAGGGAAGAGCAGGCGATCAGGGGCTGGAGTCAGGGGCCCAGGGAGGGGTGAGTGTTGGTGATGCGGGGCTTGTGTCTGAGGATGGAGCAATTGGCGGCGTGTGATGTGTCGGGCGTGTGGGCTGGGCGTGAGGAGATGCAGCAAGGCCAAGGCGGCAGGTTGCAAAGTTGTTTGGAGGTGGAGAGGGTCGGTGGGAACTTCCAGTGGGAAAAGGATGGTGAGTGCAGAGAGGGTGTGGGTGAAGCCAACGGTGTTGGACTAAAGGAAGGGCAATGGTGTCAGGAGAGAGCAAAGGAAGGGCAAAATTGAGAGAGAAAAAGAGGCTTCCCTGACCGGGAATCGAACCCGGGCCGCGGCGGTGAGAGCGCCGAATCCTAACCACTAGACCACCAGGGAGCGTTGGTCCTTTTTCCCCACCTTCCCGTCCTGGAGGGACCTCAAGAGCCTCTCTCAGACACGGCGCCCTCAAGCCAGCTTCAGGGATCGCCCGGGCTTAGGGCGCCCGCCCTGCCCATCGCTGTCCTGCCCATCGCTGCCCCTCCCTGCCCTGCCTCCAGCCCCTGCCCACTATGGCTTCGCGGGGAAGTGGCGCCCCCTCCCGAACCGGACCCCCGCTCCTGCCGCTTCTGCTCCTGCTCAGCACAACCGCCTAATATCTGGCGCCTCCTTGGCAGAGAGCTGAGCGCTGTGTGGACGTTGAAGTGCTCCTGGAGCGTCGCCTCCCTCCTATTGTGCAAACGCTCTTCCTCTGTCTGCACTCAGCCACTCCCAGACACACTGCCCGCCACAGCGCCCACACGCCAGCTTCAAGGATCTCCCGGTCTTACCGCTCTGCTCTGCCCCGCCCTGGCAATTAGACCGTGCCCTCTGCCACTTTGCCAGGAAGACGGACGCGCCCTCCTGGACCAGACGACTGACCGCTCCTGCCTCTTCACCTCCTGCTGCTCACAACCTCAAAACGTCTGGTGACTCCTTGGCTCTGTCCTGGATTCTTGCTCACAGGCTGAAACAAGCCAGAAGGGGCCTCTGGATCCGGGAACTTGGCAAAAGGTGGATAGGCTGCGTTGGCCGGGAATCGAACCCGGGTCAACTGCTTGGAAGGCAGCTATGCTCACCACTATACCACCAACGCTGTCTGTCCAATCCCGTCGACGGCCACCCGTGCCTTCCGGGTCCCCTACCCTTTTCCTGAGCCGCCCCACCACTGCCCCGACCCCCTCGCCAGCCGCCGTCTGCGCTCTTCCTCGCCCCACGCGCGCCTCTCGCACACACTCGCTGTCCTCCGGGCGCTCTCGCCTCCTGGCTGCTGCCACCACGGGCCAGGCCAGGCCACGAGGACACGGGGACCGGGGTCACCCGGGACGGCTGGGCCAAGTGCACGCGCTCACCTGCCTGTGCCCACCGCTCGGGCCCTGCGCGTCGCCCGCCCCTTCCCACACTCGCCGCCTCGTTGGACCCTGGGGGGCGTCGGGGACGGCGGGTTCCGGGCGCCAGACACGGAGCTCGAGGCCCGGGGGCCTGGCAGCCGCTGAGGCCGCACGGCTGAGCGGGACCCCGAGCTGGCGCTGAGCCTTTGGGCCTGGAGCTTGGGCCCAAGGGGCAGAGTCACCGCCCGCCCCGCTGACTAAAAAAAAAATGGCCAGATCTCCCCGTCGGGGAATCGAACCCCGGTCTCCCGCGTGACAGGCGGGGATACTCACCACTATACTAACGAGGACCGCGACGCAGCCCTCCCCCACCCCGGGACCCACCATCGCTCTCCGCTCAGCTTCGGCCCCGCGGGCTACCTCGGCTCCGTCCCTGGACGACCACGGCCTCCGCGCCCAGCCGGGGAGCCTCCAGGACGCGCAAAACCAAAGTCTAACACTCCCAAGCCCAGGGTCTGCCATCTCCT
>NW_026585676.1:0-7523 GCF_907164565.1 Psammomys obesus
TGGAAAGTTGAATTCAAGACCATATCAAAAATACCGTTCATCACAACCTGAAAGACCCCCGAGGGGAATCTTCCATCAGGGAGACCCCCATTCTTAAGGATCAGCGAAACCAGTTGTTCGGCTGTAAACAGTAAGAGGTTTTATTTAATACACGGGTACCCGGGGCGACAAAGTCTCTCAGAGGACTTGTGCGCCCTCTAGGTGGAAAGCTGAGGTTTTTATAGGGTTTTAGAGCAGAAGCGCGGGTACAGAAGCGAGAAGCATGGTTACAGGGGGCTGATTGGTACATTTACATGAGACCACAGTTTGAGTCAGAGTTTGGCAGGGACACCAGGATTCCAGGAACTGGGTGGTCGAGATGGTCATGATGACCCCTTAACTTGGCCCGCCACTTGTTGTTTTCTTTAGGACTCCAATCTCACCTGGAACAGTCTCACAGATATCCCATGAGGGTGATTAACACAAGCTGTTTTTAGCTCGACTGGGGCAGCCTGACCGCAGATATGACACAGCTGGGTTTCTCAGTAATTTTCTAGTTCCCCACCTAGCCTATAGAGTTTCTCAAAACAGTGGTGTCCCGCAAAATGGCGTTAGCTATGTCTAACTTAGGGTGAGGCGGGGGTCTTTCATTTTCTTATTTTTTTTTTAACTTAGAATGGAATCTTTTATTTTAGGGCCTAGGGAGAGTCGATTTTTGCCCCCTGCTGTTTGAGCTGATGATACTGCTGGGTCAACACCAACGCTTGTATGACAGAGAGCCGGTCTTTCATGAACTGGATCAGCCGATTCAGAATATAAGGCCCAAATAACAAGATTAAGAGGATTATGATTAAGGGGCCCATGAGGGAGGAAACGAGGGTGGTGAACCAGGGGGCTCTATTGAACCAATTCTCGTATCAGCTTTGTCTTTTCTTGAAGAGTTTTTTCTTCTGGTTAAGTCTTTTTCTAAGTTTTGCCATATTATCTCTAACTAGGCCAGTGTGGTTGGCATAAAAGCAGCATTTTTCTTTTAAGGCTGTACATAGCCCCTCTTTTTGTAGGAAGAGGATATCTAGTCTCTTTTGGTTCTGTAAGACCATTTTTGACAAAGAGGTTAAGGATTTTTTTAGAGTGTTTACTGATTCTTTTAATGTCTGTAAGTCGGCATGTATAGCCTGTTGTAGTTAGTTGTTGGAATTGATTGGTTGCTGTTAATGCGGTGGCCCCAGTCTCAATTCTGGCGGCAATGTCTTCGACTGTTAGTCCTCTTAGCATTATTGCCAAAGTCAAAGATATGGGTTCTCTATGGTACCGAATTTTTTTCTCAAAGTGTCTGTAGACATAATCTGGTTTATAATATACTATTTTAGGCCATAATTTAATGAGAACACAAAAGTCGGAACCAGCATTTTAGCCTTGAGCCGATATGCAGGGGGTTAGGCCGGTATTGTATGCCCAAAAGGTACTATTGGGGCCAGCCAGGTAGTAATTTTCTGCGTCAATACTGGCAGTGGAATTGCAAAGTTGCTGATATGTAGCAGGTATCGCCCCGACACAGAGTCCCTGCCCAGACACCTCGGACAGGGTTAATTTATGTTGAGCAGAGGGATAGCAATTTACTGGAGGGCTAGTATGGTTAGAAAAATTACCCATTATAGCCAAACCTTCGTAATATGTTGGAGTTGAAACCAGACATAACCAGCATTTTTGGGTCTGGTTGGGATCGGAGTGATTTAACATTTGATAGGCTTCTGTCATTAGATCAAGAAGTCTATCTCTTGATCTAGGCCTCTGAGGCTGCATAGTGGGGCCCATGGCGGTTGGGCTAGGGGAAGAAACGGAAGCATTCGGGGCTGTTGGCCATAGGGGTGGAGGTCTTGGCTGAGAGGGCCTCCTCTGATCTGATAAAACCGGGTTGGGGCCTATAGATTTAGTAGTAGGTAAGGTTTTTTTAAGCCTAATTTTAAAAGTGAGGCCTATATCTTTTCGATCTTTATAAACTTTAAGGCCCCATCTAAAACCTTGTGAAGTTTAAGTCTGTTGTTTAGCCTGGGGAGTAAATTCAATCAACAGGGGATTGTACCAAGTGAGTCACCTTACCGGTGGCGAGCTGGACTTTTTTTTTAGTGGTCTACCGGTATCTTTTTTCTCTGGTGGCTCCTTGAATCCACGCCGATCTGTCAGTCAGGGGTCCCGGTGAGGTGGTGAGTACCGAATGCTGGGCTCCTGTGTCCACCAGGAAGGTAACGGGTTGCCCCCCCACATTAAGAGTTATCTTGGGTTTAGGGGGGGGCTCTTGACCTTGACTCTTTTAATCTTTTAGGTTTAACAGGGTGGCCTGGGGTTTAGGCTTTTGTGGCCCTTTTGGTCTCTTTGGGCAGTCTCGGACCCAATGTCTTTTGTCTTTGTAGTAGGCGCATTGGTCTTTGTCTACTTGTGGACCCCAGCGGTCTCTCAGGCCCTGTCTACTCTGTCTCTGTCTTGTCACTATTGTGGCCAGTAACTTGTTAAATTTTCTATTTTTTTTATGTTTTTTTATGGGTTTTTTTTGTTTTTTTTTTTAGTCTTTTATTTTGTGTGTGTGTGTTTTTTTTATTGAAAATCTGTTCTGTCTCTTTTAATAAATCTTGTACTGTACTCTCTTTTAAGTTTTTAAGCCTTTTTAACTTTTTTTTAATGTCTGGGGCAGACTGTCAGATGAAAGACATGGCTACATTGGTTGCCTGATCTGGGTCTTCTGGATTATAGGGAGTGTACATATGCATATGGTATGCCTCTTTGAGTCACTCTAGGAAAGCAGAGGGGGATTTCTCAGGTTTCTGGGTTAAAACTTAACCTGAGCCAAATTAGTTGGGTGCCTTGCAGCCCCACGGAGACCCACTATGAGCAACTGGCGATAGAGACGTAGGTGTTCTCTACCGCGCTCAGTGGCAAAGTCCCATGTGGGCCACTCTAGGGGGAAGGCAGCGTCAATCTTGTGTGGTAGCTGGGTGGGTTGTCTATCATCTCTCGGGACATTTTTGCGTGCTTCTAGAACGACCCGCTGTTTTTCTTCGGTGGTCAGCAGTGTCTGGAGCAACTGTTGGCAATCGTCCCAGGTGGGCTGATGGGTCACTAGAATAGACTCAATTAGTGTTGTGAGCCTAGAAGGGTCTTTTGAAAAGGCAGGGTTATTATTTTTTTAATTATATAAGTCAGACGTGGAAAAGGGCCAGTATTGGAGTTGGCGGTCAGGCCCCGTCCGCAACGGAAAGGCCTGAGAGGAGGGATCGGGAGGGACTTCTCGACGCCCCCTCAATCGTCTTGCCACCGAGGACGAGGTGGGTTCTCTCTGAGGTTCTCTCTGGGGGGCCGCTGCCTTTGGTTCCCCAACGGGGTCTGTGTTTCTGTAAGGAGGGGGCTGTTCAGTCAAAAGATCTAGAAGAGGGCCATCGTCTGCCGGCAGTACTGGGGGTGTCTTCTTATGTCCAGAGGTCTCCTCTGGAGCCGGTTTCGTGAGGACCGGGTAAAGAGGAGAGTTAGTTGGGGTTGGAACCAGCGGAGGAGGAAGGGGGGGGGCAGACGGGGTGGGTTTCGGGCAAGGGGGAAGGAAAGGCTTTACCCATGGTGGGGGATTTTTGACCAGAGATTCTCATGTGATGATATAGGGAACCTGGTCAGGATGTTTATGGGGTCTAGGGTCTATGACTTTAGCTTTTACCTGTAAAATAACTCTTAGGTTAAAGGTGCCATCTAGTGGCCAGCCCACGTCAAAGGTTGGCCACTCAGATGAACAAAAGGTGTCTTACTTTTTTTTTCACACTTTTATCGAGAGGTTGTGGGCGATGTCACGGACTTCCTTGAAGTGTTGTAAAGTTAAACTTTTGGGAGTGGTGACAGTTTGTCTCATATTTTTAAATAGATAGAAATTACTTATTATATTTATTACAGAAATTAGACAGACAGAACACAACACAAGCCGCGCGGCACGAGAGCGACGCAAAACTGAAAGCAAAAATTTAGATGGAGACTGCGTTGGAGGTCTGGTTTCTCCATCTCTCAGATGAAACACGTAGCCCTCGAATAGGGGTGAAGCCCCAAAAAGTCCGGGTCGGCTCGTGCTTCTAAACAGACGGGAGCCGAAAAATCGGCTCCCTACCAGAAGAGGGACTTGAACCCTTACAACAAACGGGAGCCAAAACTTAGCCCCCCCAGGCCCCCTGAGACGTCGCTCAGGGGTGCGGAAGAGAAGTCTGAGCCCGTCGGCTCCTTCTGGCTTCCACCCTAATACGGATGATTTGGCCAAGCCTCAGATTCGGATGCAAACCCTTAAGACAGAAACCAACTGACACACAGACAAACAGGTTCTGCCGGCAATCTTACCTCCCGAATTTGGGTCGGTGGTCCCTGGGTAGGGGCCTTAAATCCCGAATGAGCCCCCACATGAAAGATCCCCGAGGGGAATCTTCCGTCAGGCAGACCCCCACTCTCAAGGATCAGCGAAACCAGTTGTTCAGCTGCAAACAGCAAGAGGCTTTATTCAATACACGGGTACCCGGGGCGACAAAGTCTCTCGGAGGACTTGTGCGCCCTCTAGGTGGAAAGCTGAGGTTTTTATAGGGTTTTAGAGCAGAAGCGCGGGTACAGAAGCGAGAAGCATGGTTACAGGGGGCTGATTGGTACATTTACATGAGACCACAGTTTGAGTCAGAGTTTGGCAGGGACACCAGGATTCCAGGAACTGGGTGGTCAAGATGCAGGGGTTTTGGGTTATCTCCATGCAGGCTCTTTGGTTGGACTATCAGTCTCAGTGAAGACCCATGTGCCCAGATTTTTTGGATCTGTTGCTCTCCTTGTGGAGCTCCTATCCCCTCCCAGTCTTATTAACTCCCACTTCTTTCATAAGATTCCCTGCAATCTCCTCATGAACAGAACACCAACAGCACAGACTCTAAGAGCAGCGATCAATAAATGGGACCTCATGAAACTGAAAAGCTTCTGTAAAGCAAAGGACACTGTCGGCAGAACAAAACGACTACCTACAGATTGGGAAAGGATCTTCACTAACCCTATATCTGACAGAGGGCTAATATCCAGTATATATAAAGAACTAAAGAAGTTAAAAAGCAACAAATTAAGTAATAAATTTTAAAAAATTAAAAATGAGAAAAAAGATATCAAACTTGACAAGTAAGTATTAAAGTTGTACTCCTTTGTGTTTCTCAGGACTAAAACAAGTCAATGCCCATTGCAATTAGTTCCATTCAATCATATCCTGGAATTTTTCAAATCATGGAAGGACATCATGAACACAAATTAATACCCCAGAACTGGAAAAGTATATACAAAAGCACTAATCCAGATAATACCAGAGATACATATACATTCACAGACAAATCATTACCAGTAAGTACTAAAATTAGCATGGTTGAAATCAAATAAATTTGTTAAGTCAATCATTTTCATAAACCAGGTTAAAAAGAAGGTCACAGGAACAAAAAAAAAAAAATCATAATATGAGAAGATTTCTATTTAAGAAATTTCCAAGGAAGTATTTCAAAGATGCATTGCTGGAATGAAAACATCACAAAAAAGCAAAGCAAAATAATAATAATAATAATAATAATAATAATAATAATAATAATAATAATGAGTCTGAGGTTATTGATGAGTCAAAGGATTCAGGATTTCTCCAGTTATCTCCAGATTTACTTTCAAAATGGCAGACATTCATGAAAAGAGTTTTGGGAAATTGACAAAGGGTTGACACATTCCCACAGGAACACCTGAGCTTCTCTGAACAAGATTTGGAAGGCTCAGCAAACGTGGAGCTGTCATTACCATGTCCCTAATTGGGGAGGAGCCCCTCCCGCTCATGAAACAGCAGAAGCTGCCCTCAGCAGAGTGTGACTCAGGACTGGAACCTCACTGTGAACCTGGCAGCATGGAAAACACAGAGGAACAGCAGAGAAGAGACAAGCTTACCTTGGGGATGAATTAGTTCCTAAATTTAATGTCACAGGTCACTGCATGGGGTACGTTGTTGGGGATGAGGTCAATGAATCTCTGGACCTCTTGAATCATGGCATCCGTGTAGGGCATGTGACTCCTGTCCTGCATGCAGGCCCTGCGGTGTCGGCCAACCACACGGTCAATCTCTTCCTGGACTTTAGCTGGTTAGTCACACAGAGATGTGTAAGAATAGGGAAGAAGTGGCATGTTTGTCACAAAACAAGGCTACACAGTGAATGAAGAAGGTGCCCTCACAGCATTATAAATGCATTTTAGGTCCAGCAGTACCCGGGGAATGTGGATAGAAAGGAGTCTCTGGTAAGAAGAACCTTGTTTTATTATTTTTATTTTTTAATTAATTACGATTTATTTAATTTGTATGCCAGCTATAGGCCCCCTCTCTCATCCCATGCTTCTTCCTGCTTCTTGTCCCTTGTTCCTCCCCCAGTCCACTAATGGGGCTGCCTTCCTCCCCTTCCATCTGACCCTAGCCTATGGGGTCTCTTCAAGAATGGCTGCATTGTCTTCCTCTGTGGCCTGGTAAGGCTGTTCCCACCTAGGCGGGGGATGATCACAGAGCCTGCCACTGAGTTCATGTCAGAGACAGTCCCTGTTCCCCTTGCTAACTAACCCACTTGGACACTGAGGTTCCATGAGCTACATCAGCTCAGGGGTTTGGGGTTATCTCCATGCATGTTCCTTAATTGGAGAATCAGTCTCAGAAAAGACACCTGGGCCCAGATTTTTTGGTTCTATTGCTCTCTTTATGAAGCTCCTGTCCCCTCTACTGGTCTTACTATTTCCCACTTCTTTCATAAGATTCCCTCTTGTTTTATCTGGTATCTTCAGGACTGGCTGTAAAGTCCTTCCTTTGTGGCCTAGCAGGGCTGCCCTTCCCTTGCGGGTTTAGGAGTTCAAAGAGCCTGTCATTGAGTTCATGTCAGAAATAGTCCCTGTTCGCCTTACTAGGAAAACCCACTTGGTTACTGAGCTACCATGGGCTACTCTGAGCAGAGATTCTAGGTTATATCCATACATAGTCCTTGGTTGGAGAAACAGTCTCATATAAGACCCCTGTGCCCAGATATATTTGGTCCTTGTGGAGCTCCTATCCTCTCCACATCATATGGGGAGGAGGTCCTCCCCTATCAGTGAACTTGGAAAGGGACAGGAAGGAGATGAGGGAGTGTGGGATTGAGAGGAAATGAGGGAGCAGGATACAGAATTAATAAAATGTAACTAAAAATAAAAATAAAAAGTATGTTTGGGGCTGGAAAAAAAAAACCCAACAGCTTTGTGAATTATAAATCTCATTCACTGGACCTAACACCAAAACAAAACACTCCTTGACTCACAGAAGAGAAAGACTGTTCATGTAGACCTCCAGGTGTGGTGATGTATGTGTACAAGTCAGCACTTGGGAGCATCAGGAATTCAATGCCAGCATCAACTGTGATAGCAGGTTTTATGTCAGCCTGGGCTAGATGAGACTGTGTCTCAGAAGGAAAACAAAAAAGAATGAATGATGTGATGCAAGTTGTTTCTTTGTTATT
>NW_026585677.1:0-4086 GCF_907164565.1 Psammomys obesus
TGGTACCTAAACCTCACAAAGACTCAACAAAGAAAGAGAATTTCAGGCCAATCTCCCTTATGAACATTGATGCAAAAATACTTAACAAAATACTTGCAAACCGGATCCAAGAACACATCAAAGATATTATCCACTATGACCAAGTAGGCTTCATCCCAGGTATGCAGGGGTGGTTCAATATACGGAAATCCATCAATGTGATCCACCATATTAACAAACTGAAAGAAAAAAACCACATGATAATCTCCCTAGATGCTGAAAAAGCATTTGACAGAATCCAACATCCATTCATGTTTAAAGTACTGGAGAGATCAGGGATACAAGGCACATATCTAAACATAGTAAAGGCGATATACAGCAAGCCTATAGCCAACATCAAACTGAACGGAGAGAAACTTAAAGCAATCCCACTGAAATCAGGGACAAGACAAGGCTGCCCACTGTCTCCATATCTCTTCAACATAGTGCTGGAAGTCCTTGCTAGAGCAATAAGACAGTCGAAGGAGATCAAGGGGATACAGATGGGAAAGGAAGAAGTCAAATTATCACTATTTGCAGATGATATGATAGTATATATGAGTGACCCCAAAAACTCTACCAGGGAACTCCTACAGCTGATAAACACCTTCAGCAAAGTGGCCGGATATAAAATTAACTCAAAAAAAATCAGTAGCACTCCTGTATACAAAAGACAAAAGGGCTGAGAAAGAAATTAGAGAAACAACACCATTCACAATAGCCACAAATGACATAAAGTACCTTGGCGTAACCCTAACCAAGCAAGTCAAAGACTTGTATGAAAAAAAATTTCAAGTCTCTGAAGAAAGAATTCGAGGAAGATATGAGAAGATGGAAAGATCTCCCATGCTCATGGCTTGGCAGGATTAACATAGTAAAAATGGCCATCTTACCAAAAGCAATCTACAGATTTAATGCAATTCCCATCAAATTGCCAACACAATTCTTTACAGACCTGGAAAGAAAAATTCTCAACTTCGTATGGAATAACAAGAAACCGAGAATTGCTAAAACAATCCTCTACAATAAAAGATCTTCTGGAGGTATCTCCATCCCTGATCTCAAGCTGTACTATAGAGCAACAGTTATAAAAACTGCATGGTACTGGCATAGAAACAGAATGGTGGATCAATGGAATCGAACAGAAGACCCAGAAATAAACCCACACACTTACGGACACCTGATTTTTGACAAAGATGCCAAAACCATACAATGGAAAAAAGATAGCATCTTTAAAAAATGGTGCTGGTCCAACTGGAGGTCTACATGTAGAAAAATGAAAATAGATCCATACTTATCACCCTGCACAAAACTGAAGTCCAAGTGGATCAAAGACCTCAGCATAAAACCAGACACATTAAATCGGCTAGAAAAAAAAGTGGGGAATACCCTAGAACTCATTGGTACAGGAGAAAACTTCCTGAACAGAACACCAACAGCACAGGCTCTAAGAGCAACAATCAATAAATGGGACCTCATGAAATTGAAAAGCTTCTGTAAAGCAAAGGACACCATCATCAAAACAAAGCGACTGCCTACAGATTGGGAAAGAATCATCACCAACCCTCTATCTGACAGAGGACTCATATCCAATATATATAAAGAACTAAACAAGCTGAAAAGCAACAAACCAAGTAATCCACTTAAAAAATGGGGAACAGAGCTAAAGAGAGAATTCTCTGCAGAGGAATATCGAATGGCAGAGAAGCACTTAAAGAAATGCTCAACCTCATTAGCCATTAGGGAAATGCAAATCAAAACAACCCTGAGATTTCACCTTACACCCATAAGATTGGCCAAGATGAAAACCTCAAGGGACAACACATGCTGGAGAGGTTGTGGAGAAAGGGGAACCCTTCTCCACTGCTGGTGGGAATGTAAACTGGTACAACCACTCTGGAAATCAATCTGGCGCTTTCTCAGACAACTAGGAATAGTGCTTCCTCAAGATCCAGCCATAACACTCCTAGGCATATACCCAAAAGAGGCGCAAGTATACAAAAAGGACATTTGTTCAACCATGTTTGTAACAGCTTTATTTGTAATAGCCAGAAGCTGGACACAACCCAGATGCCCCTCAACTGAAGAATGGATGCAGAAACTGTGGTACATCTATACAATGGAGTATTACTCAGCAATGAAAAAATAAGGAAATCATGAAATTTGCAGGTAAATGGTGGGACCTGGAAAGGATCATCCTGAGTGAGTTGACCCAGAAGCAAAAAGACACTCACGGTATATACTCACTCATATAAACATACAATATAGAATAAACCCACTAAAATCTGTACATCTAAACAAACTAAGCAAAAGAGAGGACCCTAACTAAAATGTTCAATCCCCATCCTGAAAGGCAAAGAGGATGGACATCAGAAGAAAACGAAAATAGGAAACAACCTAGGAACCCGCTACAGAGGGCCTCTGAAAGCCAGAAGAAAAGAGGAAACAACCTTGAAACCTGCCACAGAGGGCCTCTGAAAGCTTCTGCAGTATAGACTGTCAAAGCAGATGCTGAGCCTGATGGCCAACTGATGGGCAGAGTGAATGGAATTTTATGTAAGAAGTGGGAAATAGTAAGAGCTGGAGGGAATGGGAACTCCACAAGCAGAGCAACAGAACAAGATAATTTGAACACACGGAACTTCCCAGAGACTCATACTCCAACCAAGGACTATTCGTGGAGATGACCTGGAACCCCTGCACAGGTGTAGCCCATGGCAGTTCAGTGTCCAAGTGGGTTACATAGTAATGGGAAGAGGGACTGCCTCTGACATAATCTGATTGGCCTGCTCGTTGATCACCTCCCCCTGAGGGGGGAGCAGCCTTACCAGGCCACAGTAGAGGACAATGCAGCCACTTTTGATGAGAACTGATAGACTAAGATCAGAAAGAAGAGGAGAACCTCCCCTATCAGTGGACTTGGGGAGTGGCATGCATGCAGAAATGGGAGGGAGGGTGGGATTGGCAGGGGAGGAGGGAGGGGCTTATGGGGGGATACAAAATGAATAAAGTGTAATTAATAAAAAAAATAATAATAAAAGATTTTTTTAAAAAAAGAGATATAGCCATTGGTAGAGGGGCCATGCTCGAGGACATGGTACTAAAACCACAAATACTGATAGCTATGAATGGGCTTTTGTTGTAGGATGTTATTAATATTTACTAATGGTTTATCTTCTAGTAATGCTGCTGTTAATCCTCAGCAGCTGTATAACCAATTCACCACACAGAGACTGGGTTTTTAGTTAACCTAGAACACAATGCTGGGGAATATTTACTCCCTCCTAAACCTCCAAGCCCTCAGTTTCCTAACATTTAGATTTCCCACATTATACTTGCTTTTTGTGAAATCTTAGGTCTGGTTTATGCTCCACGTCCTCCAAGCTCTCTCCTCCAGCTCTGCTCTCCTTGCTCTTCCCTCGCCCCTTCTCCTCTCACTCTTTCCTGCTCTCTGGCTCCTCCCATTGCACCACTTGTATCTAGTTGCTTTATTTTGTCCTGTTTACACAAAAGTTGAGACAGGATGCTTATAATGAGTATCACAATGCAATATCCGGATTGAAACCAGAGTTGGGGGTGGGGAAATCAGCATTTGAATTAACAAGGGTAAAGCCTATACATTTTAAAAGAACATTATACCAACAGGCTTTGTACTGTTTTCTTTCTTTCTTTTTTTCTTTTCTTTTTTTTTTTTTTTAGCACATGAGTAGAAGGAAAAATTAGGATTGTGAAGAGAGTTGTAGAGGAGGGACTGGGGGAAGATTTTTATCAAAATGTGTTATCTATGAGTACACAATTCTCAAAAAAAAATCTATCATTGAAGAAAAGTCTTTTATGTTGAATTTTCATGTATTATCAAGCCTCCCTTATGTAAAAATGGCCTTAACTCGTCTATGGTTTTCCACTTACATGCTTCTGTGTAGCTGGATTTTCTTCCTGTATCTCAAAAAGTAATATTGCTGTAATGATTTAGATTCATCATCAGACATGAAAAATCAGCAGTATCTGTTAAGGCAGACACGGAAGTGATTTATATACGTGTAATAATGCCATTAGTTTAATGCATTT
>NW_026585678.1:0-8863 GCF_907164565.1 Psammomys obesus
TTCTGTTCTAATTTTCCGTTCATCTACAGACAATAAATAAAACATTATTTAATTCATGCCTGATAATAAAATTGACCTGTTACTGTTCTTAAATGAATAACATGAATATACATAACTTAAATTATCATCATTAACTTTCAGTGTTGTAATGAGACTTGAATTTGCTGTAGGCAACTGATAAATAGTAAATACCATTAAATTCCCATCATAATATCTGTTTTATTTTAATAGATTTGGGCATCCTGACACAAAGATACTTAGTAGTGGTCATTATTATTTCAAATATATTTTGCTTGTTTATGCTTCTTGTTCGGAGCATTATCAGCTCAAGTGACTTAACATATATTAAATCTAGGAAAACAGATTCACATTTAGAGTAAAAGGGAAAACCTAAAACTTTGAGGACCAAGGAAAGATAGAAATAGAACTTGAACACAGAGAAGTGACAAAATAATAAACCAAGAATATCTATCTATCTATCTATCTATCTGTCTATCTGCCTGTCTATCTCTGTTAATATTTCTTGAGGGTTTATCAGACAACCTTTGTGTGATTTATCTCTCATTCCAATAGCAATGTTTAGGTTCATGTTCAGGTTCATGTTGTCTTATTTTAATATTTTTCAATTTAATTGTTTTCTCAAGTTAACCTTCCCTTTTACCTCCTGCGGAGTATATTCTAAATAATTAAACTATTCTTGTTAATAAATAAATAAGTACCATTTAAGCATTTTTCATAGTCTTTTCTTTTTCTTTGTAGATATTTTTTAACACTTTTTCCTTGTTTTTAAGTACAAATCTCCTTCCCTATTTTCACTTTGTAATCTTGTCTTTTTAATGTACAGCTTTTTGAAAATACGATTCTAGTTTGCTGAAGATCTTTAAGTGGCCAAAACTGAAAAGGAGTCTTAAAAGCATAAGAAAACAAATAGAGCTTCCTCAAGACCCAGCTATAGCACTCCTAGGAATATATTCAAAAGTTCCTCAAGTACACAACAAGGACATTTGCTCAACCATGTTTGTAGCAGTTTTATTTGTAATAGCCAGAACCTGGAAACAACCCAGATATCCATCAATGGAGGAATAGATACAGAAATTGTGGTATTTTTGCACAATGGAATATTATTCAGCAATCAAAAACGAGGAAATCATGAAATTTGCAGGCAAATGGTGGGATCTAGAAAAGATCATTCTGAGTGAGGTATCCCCGAAGGAGAAAGACACATGTGGTATATACTCACTTATATAGACCTATAAGATATGATAAACATAATGAAATATATACACCTAAAGAAGATAAACAAGAAAGAAGACCCGGGGTAAGATGATCAGTCCTCACTTAGAAAGACAAATGGGATGGGCATTGGATGTAGAAAACATTTAACAGGACAGGAGCCTACCACAAAGGGCCTTTGAAAGACTCTACCTAGCAGTGTATCAAAGCAGATACTAAGACTTATAACCAAACCTTCGGCAGAGTGCAGGGAATCATATGAAAGAAGGGGGAGTTAGTATGATGTGGAGAGATAGGAGCTCCACAAAGACCAAATATATCTGGGCACAGGAGTCTTATATGAGATGGTTTCTCCAACCAAGGACCATGTATGGATATAACCCAGAACCCCTGCTTGGATGTAGCTCATGGTAGCTCAGTAACCAAGTGGGTTCCCCTAGTAAGGGAAACAGGGACTATTTCTGACATGAACTCAATGGCTCTTTGACATCCCCACCCGACAATGGAGGAACATTCTTGCTAGGCCACAGAGGAGGACTTGCAGCCAGTTCTAAAGATACATGATAAAACAGGGTCAGATGAAAGGGACGGAGGTCCTCCCCTATCAGTGGACTTGGAAAGGGGCAGGGAGGAGATGAGGGAGGGAGGGTGGGATTGGGAGGGAATGAGGGAGTGGGATACAGCTGGGATACAGAGTTAATAAAATGTAACTAATAATAAAAATAAAAAATAAAATAAAATAAAACAAATAGAAATTGCCATGCTGCTTCATATTACCATTATCAAATGCAAAGAAGTCATCACTGTTTGCAGACATGCTTAAATTTTTTCATGCATATTTCCTAAGTTTGCAAAACAAGACTTTCCTTTATTCATAAGAGTAAAGAGCTCCTACCTACCAGACCAATATACTGATGTTTCAGAATAGTGAATTTGTATTCACACATTTTCTCCCATTTCATATTTTTAGTACTAGTTCTCAATCTCACTTCAATCTCTAATATAAATTTTCATTACATGAAACATCTACTGTTATTTACATAAATAATGAAGGTAAAAATTCTATGATTAAGTCTTGCAGTTTAAGTAAAGTGCACATGATTTTTAATTTTTCCTGCTTTATTAATTTATAACTACTATTAACTAAACTACAAATAACAATGTTATATCTTACCTTTGTATATGTGCATGAAGAGCCCAATTAAATATAGATATTTGTTAATTTATAGCCTTTTAAAATTTTGGGGCGGAGGAAGTCACAGTAATTCTGCAACATTTGCTTTGCTGACTTCAAATACCACCTCTTATTAAGTAAGAATATTGCCATATGCCCTAGGGATCAGCTTCCCCTGCATACCAATTTACCCATAATAAACCTTCTGTTTGGTATTTTCAAAACTTTCTTCTTTGTATAGACAAATCCCTTTCTTCCCCACTCATCATTAGTCTAGCTAACTCACAGTTGTGTGTGAGAGAGACAGAAAGACAGAGCAAGCAACTATGTGAACCCACGTATACACACATACATGTGTGAGATACAGAGAAAGATGCAGATGAGAGAAAGTGACAGTGAAAAAAGAGAGAGGTAGCGAGTGCGCAGCCTATGCACCCACGTACTTGTGTGCATTTGTGTGGTGTGCTTGTGGGTGCAAGTGCACACTTATATAGCTAAGTAAATCTATAGTAATGAGCAGCAGGTACTCCATGGCCATATAAATTTATGAACCAAAAGTTAATAAACCATTTGATACACTTGCATGGATGTTATCATTTACAAATTCAAGTCTAGATAAACTTTTTACATTGGAAACTTCCAGACATTACTTCCTTTAAAAAAACTTCTTGAATAAGGTAGAATCTCAGAGTCATTTAGATTTGCATTTTCCTACTGACTAAGGACATTAAGATTTTAAAATATATATTTTATTTATTATTTATTACAATTTTTTCACTTTGTATCCTGGCTGTGGCCCCTTCCATGATCTCCTTCCAATCCCACACTCCCTCCCTCTCTCCCCCTATTCCCCTCCTCTAGTGCACTGATAGGGGAGGTCTTCCTGCCTCTATCTGACCCTAGCTTATCAGGTCTCAACAGGAATGGCTGCATTCTCTTCCTCTGGGCCTAGCAAGGCTGCACCCCTCTCCTCCAAGGGGAGGTGATCAGTGAGCCAGCCACTGAGTTCATGCCAGAGACAGCACCTGATCCCCTTACTAGGGAACCCACTTTGGAGACTGAGTCTATGGGCTACATCTGAGCAGGGCTTTTAGGTCCTCTCCATGCATTGTCCTTGGTTAGGTTATCAGTGTCTTTAGGGCCCCCAGGGATTAGTATTTTTGGCTCTGCTGGTCTCCTTTTGGAGCTCCTGTCCCCTCCAGGTCTTTCTATCTTCTCCTTCTTTCATAAAATTCCATGAACTCTGCCCAAAGTTTGGCTATGAGTCTCAGCCTCTGCTTTGATATCTCAATCAATAGAGTCTTTCAGAGGCTATCTGTGGTAGGCTCCTGTCCTGTTCCCTGTCTTCTCCTGTTTCCGATGTCTATCGCATTTGCCCAATGAATGAAGATTGAGCAACTTCCCTAAGGTTTTTCTTGTTTAGCTTCTTTTCTTTCTTTTTTTTTTTTCTTTCTTCTTTTTTTTTTTTACAGATTTTAGTATGTTTATCCTAAATTATATGTCTAATAAGCACTTATGAGTGAGTGTATACCATGTGTGTCTTTCTGCTTCTGGGTTACCTCACTCAAGATGATCTTTTCTAATTCCCACCATTTGCCAACAAATTTCATAATTTCTTTGTTTGTAATTGCTGAGTACTATTCCATTGTGTAAATGCACCACAATTTCTGTATTCATTCCTCCATTGAGAAACACCGAGAATATTTCAAGATTATGGCTATTATGAATAGAGCTGCTATGAACATAATTGGGCAAATGTCCTTATTGAACGATTTAGCATCTTTCAGATATATGCCTAGGAGTGATATTGCTGGATCTTGAGGTAGCATTTTTAAAAGATTTATTTATTATTTATACAGTACTCTGCCTGCATGCATGCCTACACCCTAGAAGAGGGTACCAGATCTAATTATACATGGTAATGAGCCACAATCTGTTTGCTGGGAATTGAACTCAAAACCTTTAGAAGAACAGCAAGTGTTCTTAACTTCTGAGCCATCTCTGTAGCCCATCACTGAGCAATTTTTGTAGTCTTTCTGATTTTTATTTTATTTTTAATTTTTTTATGTATTACAATTTATTCACTTTGTATACCAGCTGTAGCTCCCTCCCTCATTCCTCCCAATCTCTCCCTCCTTCTTCTCCTCCCATGTCCCTTCCCCAGTCCAATGATAGGGGAGATCTTCCTTCCCTTCCACCTGACCCTAGCCTATCACTCTCATCAGGACTGGTTTGCATTGTCTTCCTCTGTGGCCTGGTAAGGCTGCACCTCCTGAGGGGGAGGTGATCAAAAAGACAGCTACTGAGTTCATGTCAGAGACAGACCCTGTTCCCATTACTAGGAAACCCGCTTGGAGACTGAACAGCCATGAGCTACCTCTGTGCAGGGGTTCTAAATTATCTCCATGCATGGTTCTTGTTTGGAATATCAGTCTCAGAAATGACTTCTGTGCCCAGGTTTTTTGGTTATGTTACTCTCCATGTGGAGCTCCAGTCCCCTCCAGGTCTTTCTATCTCCCCCTTCTTTCCTAAGATTTCCTGCACTCTGCCCAGAGTTTGGCTGAGTCTCAGCATCTGCTTTAATACCCTGCTGGGTAGAGTCTTTCAGAGGTCCTCTGTTGGTAGGCTCCTGTCTTGTTCCTTGTTTTCACCCTCTTCTGATTTCTATCCCATTTGTCTTTCTTAAAGATGGCATTTTACCCAAGGTCCTCCTTCATGCTTAGCTTCTTTTAGTGTACAGATTTTAGTATGATTATCCTATATTGTATGTCTAACTTGTACAACCACTTTGGAAATCAATCTGTTGCTTTTTCTGATAATTAGGAATAGTGCTACCTCAAGATCCAGCTATATCGCTCCTATTCCTATATCCAAAATATACTCAGGTATACAACAAGGACATTTGCTCAACCATGTTTGTAGCAGCTTTATTTGTAATTGCCAGAATCTGGAAACAACTCAGATATCCCACAATTGAGAAATGGATACCAAAATTTACACAATATAATTCTACTCAGCATTTAAAAACAAGGAAATCATAAAATTTGCATGCAAATGGTGGGAACTAGAAAAGATCATCTTGAGTGAGGTATCTCAGAAAGACACACATTGTATACACCCACTTACAAGTGATTATTAAACACTGAGTATTTTTAAGTGCTTCTCAGCCATTAGAGAGTCCTTTGTTGAGAACTCTCAGTGTAGCTCTGTAGCTCATTATTTAATTAGATTATTTGTTTTGTTGGTGTCTATTTTTTAAATATTTTATATGTTTTGGATATTAGCCATCTTTCAGATGTAGGGTTGGTGAAAGTCTGTTCTCAGTCTATGGGCTGCTGTTTGGTTCTAAAGATACTGTTCTTTGCTTTACAGACATTTTCAATTTCCTGAGGTCCCATTTATTAATTGCTTTTTTTAGAGCCTGAGCTGTTCAGGAAGTTGTCTCCTCTACCAATGAGTACTAAGATATTGCCACTTTTTCTTCTATTACATTTAGTGTATCTGGTTTTATGTTTAGGTCTTTAATCCACTTGGAATTGAGTTTTGTTCAGGGTAAAAAAGATGGATTTTTTGCATTCTTCTACATGCAGATATCCAGTTAGACATTCAACACCATTTCTTGAAGTTTCTAGGCATGCTACACATATGAGCATCTTGGTCTTCATGAGGGTCCCCTAGCAATTAGAGTGGGGCTATCTCTAATGTGGACTCTGTTGCCCGCTTTTGGATCACTTTCCCCTAACTGGGCTGCCTTTCTGGGCCTCAGTGGAAGAGGATGCACTTAGTCTTGATGAGACTTGATGTGCTATGAATGGGTTGGTATAGGAATTGGGGGAGGGGGGAGCTCCCTTTCCTGAGGAGGGGAAGGAAAATGGGAGAAGATTATGGGAGAGTGGGAGTAGAAGGAGAGAAGGAAAGGGGCTGCCATCAGGTTGTAAATTGAATAAATAAATTAATTATTGAGAAAAATAATATGAAATTCATGAAAATATAGGGGATCAGTGTGTTTCAGTTAGAGCCAACAGCGAAGACAAAACCATAAATTCAAAAACCAAGTTTAGAAGATATTTTTACTGAGAGGACCAAACCTATTATGAGGTAACCTTCTCTCTCTCTCCAAAGAGAGAGCCAACTCCAGTTGGAGTCAGGTAGCCTCCATGGGCACCAGCCAATCCCAACTGAAGTCATTTAGCCACAGTAGGAATTCTCCTAACGCCTTGAAAAGAGCCTGCGAGCTCAAGTCAGTGTGGCCATTTTGTATGAACGGTCCATCACACATGCTGGCTGTCTCTGAAGAATAAATGCTCTTTACTTTTACATACTATTTGAGTCTGGGGTCTTCCTTCAGCGATTCTCAGGCCCTTACATTTGGGAGCTCATCCAAGACTTCTGGAGACCCCAAACCTAATAGTAGGGTATTTCCAGGGAAGAGAATCCTGTTCTCCGTCAGTGAGTGTGGGCACACCTTTGTCTCATTGTTTTTTTGTCTGATGTTGAGGCACAATTTGTAGGCCTACAGAGATCTGGTAAATGTGTCAACTTTCTCCTGGCGAGGGGGTCAGGAGAATGCTCCAGACCCCCGTCAGGCAGAGCTGAGAGGCTCCACTCTGGTTCTGCTAATTCCAGTTCTGGCCTAAACTGTGAACAATCTGGACAGCCAGAGTGTTATTCTCTCACATTGCTGAAAATGAAATGAGGTCATTATCATCCCTGATCATCTTCCACAGAAAGACCCTCTCGTCCTCTGTGCCTAATGACCAGACTGTGTTTGCCAGCATTGACATTAAAACCACAGGAGCCTGGGACAACTATCTAGGCAGTAGACTATGACTGACTAGTAATCTCTGTCATTTTGATTAATATATAGATTCATATTGGTGCAAGTTTTCTTTCTAAGGTCTCTGATCACATTGACAGCTAAGTTAATGGGAGCTTGACAGCTAGAGAACAATTAGCTCCTTACTCCAAGGTAATCCACCGTGTTAACCTATTAGTCAATTCATTAGCTAGTTAGAACCAGTAGATCCTAGATCTCTTACTTAAGAAGGCAAACAAGTTTTCCATACTTACAGACTTCATGTTAAAATATAAATAGGTCTCAGATATAATTTTTACCATTTCTTTAGCTAAAGAAAGGTGAATGTTCAGAGCAGTTTCATCTATGTCTTATGGTAAATAGAAGAAAGGCCTAAGGATACATAAGTTTACGTTGTGAGTATCTAAGAAAATATTTGAGGGTCTATAAAAGTGTTTTTAGGTAGGTAAATGCAAATTATAAATATTGGGGGGTCTAAGAAGTTATTTTAAGGTATATAACTGCAAGTTGTAGAGCTATAAGAAGATGATTTTAGACCTCATGAAACTCAAAAGCTTCTATAAAGTAAAGGACACAGTTGCCAGAACAAAACGACTGCCTTCAGATTGGAAAAAGATCTTCACCAATCCTGTATCTGACAGAGGGCTAATATCCAGAATATCTAAAGAACTCAAAAAGTTAATCAGCAAAAAAATCAAGTAATCCAATTAATAAATGCGGTACAGAGCTAAACAGAAGAATATCGAATGGCAGAGAAACACTTAAAGAAATGTCCAACATCCTTAGTGATCAGGAAAATGCAAATCAAAGCAAAGACTCATGACCAAACCTTTGGCAGAGTACAGGGAATCATAAGAAAGAAGGGGAGTTAGTCTGAAGAGGAAAGGATAGGAGCCCCACAAGGACCAAAGATATCTGGGCACAGGGTCTTTTCTGAGACTGACATGCAACCAAGGACCATGTATGAATGTAACCTAGAACCTCTGCTCAGATGTAGCCTGTGGTAGCTCAGTAACCAATTGGTTTCCCATAATGAGGGTAACAAGGACTATTTCTAACAGGAACTCAATGACTGGCTCTTTGGCCTCCCCACCCCCCAAGGGAGGAGCAGTCCTGTTAGGCCACAGAGGAGAGCTATGCAGCCAGTCCTGAAGATACCTGATAAAACAGGATCAGATGAATGGGGAGGAGGTCCCCCCTATCAGTGGACTTGGCAAGGGGCATGGTGGAGATGAGGGACGGAGGGAGGGACTGGGAGGGAATGAGGGATCGGGACATGGCTGGGGTACAGAGTTAATAAAATGTAACTGATAAGAAAAAAATAAAATACAAAAAAAAAAAAAAAAACAACAAGAGCTTCATGCTCCGGTTAGTTTGGTGATTTAGAGATTCCAGTATCTCCCAGCATGCCCAAAGCAGGGGGAGATTTCTGCCTGGCAAGTATCTATTTGTTGAAACACAAAAGGGATGTTGCATTTTGAATTGATTGGCTATAAGAAGGTCCCCAAACCATTAATGATCTGGTGTTCCTCCCTAGGGGGATGGGCCAGTTTCCTAGAAACTGTATAACTAGTGGGTGGGGAAATAATACAGTAAGGGAGTTCTTCCCAGAAGGTGTGACATTTCTCCACCCAGCTAAA
>NW_026585679.1:0-7286 GCF_907164565.1 Psammomys obesus
GGAGATTAAAGAAAGAATCTCAGGTGTGGAAGATACAATGTAAGAAATAGATGTATCTGTCAATGAAAATGTTAAATCTAAAAAATTCCTGACACAGACCGTCCAAGAAATTCAAGACAACATGAAAAGACAAAACCTAAGAATAATAGAAATAGAGGAAAAGATTCCCTCTTCCAAGGCCCAGAAAATATTTTCAACAAAATCATTGAAGAAAATTTTCCCAACTTAAAGGAGAGGCCAATAAGAATACAAGAGGCCTACAGAACAGGTAGTAAATTAGACCAAAAAAAGAAAACCCACCCGCTACATAATAATCAAAACAGTAAGTATACAGAACAAAGAAAAAAATACTAAAAGCTGCAAGGGAAAAAGTCCAACTCACATATAATGGCAAACCTATTAGAATCACACCTGACTTTTCAACAGAGTCTATGAAAGCCAGAAGGGCCTCGAAGGATATCATGCAGACCCCAAGAGAACACAGATGTCAGTCCAGACTACAATACCCAGCAAAACTCTCAGTCCTCATTGACGGAGAAAACCAGATGACAAAAACAAATTTCAACAATACCTACATACAAATCCAGCATTACAGAAAACACTAGAAGGGAAAATACAACCCAAGAAAACTAGCTACTTTCAAGAAAATACAGGAAATAATTAACCTCACTACAATAAAACAAAAAGCAACCAAGCACACAAGCTAATGACCAAAGCCAACACCAAAATCAAAGGACCTAACAGCCACTGGTCATTAATTTCTCTCAACATCAATGGACTCAATTCTCAAATAAAAAGACATAGACTAATAGAATGGGTGCATAAAAAAACCCAGCAATCTGTTGCATACAAGCAACACACCTAAGTCACAAAGATAAACATTACCTGAGGGTAAAGGGTTGGAAGACGACTTTCCAAGCAAATGGACCCAAGAAGCAAGCAGGAGTAGCCATTCTAATATCTGATAAAATAGACTTCCATCCAAAATTAATAAAAAGAGATGGGGAAGGACACTTCATACTCATCAAAGTAAAATTCCACCAGGAAGACATCACAATCCTGAACATCTATGCCCCAAATACAAGGGCACCCACATTTGTAAAAGAAATATTGATAAAACTTGAACCACACATACATCCACACATTAATAGTCTGAGACTTCAACACCCCACTCTCAACAAAGGACAGGTCAACAAAACAGAAATTAAACAAAGAAACAATGTCTCTAACAGAGGTCATGAATCAAATGAACCTAGCAGACATTTACAGAACCTTACACCCAAACACAAAAGAATTTACCTTCTTCTCAGCACGTCTTGGAACCTTCTCCAAAATAGACCATATACTTGGTCACAAAGCAAGCCTCAACAGATACAAGAAGATTGGAATAATCCCTTGTATCCTATCTGATCACCATGGAATACAGCTGGGCCTCAACAACAACAGAAATAGCAAAAGCCTACACACACATGGAAACTGAACAACTTGCTAGTAAATGACAGCTGGGTCAGGAAAGAAATAAAGAAAGAAATTAAAGTCTTCCTAGAAATCAATGAAAATGAAGACACAACATACCTAAACCTGTGGGACACAATGAAAGCAGTGCTAAGAGGAAAGTTCATAGCACTAAGTGCCTTCAGGAAGAAATTTGAGACAGCTCATTCAAGCAACTTAATGGTTCACTTAAAAACCCTCGAAAAAGAAGAAGCAGACACACCAAAAAGGAGTAGATGACTGGAAATAATCAAACTCAGGGCTGAAACCAATCAATTAGAAACAAATAAAACAATTCAAAGAATCAATGAAACCAAGAGCTGGTTCTTTGAGAAAATCAACAAGATCGACAAACCCTTAGCCAAGCTAACTAAAAGGCAGAGAGACACCATCCAAATCAACAAAATCAGAAATGAAAAGGGGGACATAACTACAGATACTGAGGAAATCCAAACAATCATTAGGACTTACTTCAAAAGTCTATATGCCACAAGATTTGAAAATCTAGATGCAATGGACAATTTTCTTGATCGAATTGACTTACCAAAGCTGAATTAGGACCAGATAAATCAATTAAATAGTCCTATATCCCCCAAGGAAATAGAAGAGATCATAGAAAGTCTCCCATCCAAAAAAAAAAAAAAAAAAAAAAGGCCAGGACCAGAGGTTTTCAGTGCAGAATTCTACCAGACCTGCAAGGAAGAGTTAACTCCAGTTCTCTACAAACTATTCCACAAAATAGAAACAGAAGGAACATTACCAAACTCATTCTATGAAGCCACAGTCACCTTGGTACCTAAACCTCACAAGGACTCAACAAAGAAAGAGAATTTCAGGCCAATCTCCCTTATGAACATTGATGCAAAAATACTCAAGAAAATACTTGCAAACCGAATACAAGAACACATCAAAGATGTCATCCACTATGACCAAGTAGGCTTCATCCCAGGTATGCAAAGGTGGTTCAGTATACGGAAATCGATCAATGTGATCCTCCATATTAACAAACTGAAAGAAAAAAAAAAACCACATGATAATATTCCTAGATTTTGAAAAAGCATTTGACAAAATCCAACATCCATTCATGTTTAAAGTATTGGAGAGATCAGGGATACAAGTCACATATCTAAACATAGTAAAGGCGATATACAGCAAGCCTATAGCCAACACCAAACTGAACGGAGAGAAACTTAAAGCAATCCCACTGAAATCAGGGACAAGACCAGGCTGCCCACTCTGTCCATATCTCTTCAACATAGTTCTGGAAGTCCTTGCTAGAGCAATAAGATAGTTGTAGGAGATCAAGGAGATAGAAATTGGAAAGGAAGAAGTCAAATTATCACTATTTGCAGATGATATGATAGTATATATGAGTGACCCCAAAAACTCTACCAGGGAACTCCTACAGCTGATAAACACCTTCAGCAAAGTGGCCGGATACAAAATTAACTCAAAAAAATCAGTAGCACTCCTGTATACAAAAGACAAAAGGGCTGAGAAAGAAATTAGAAAAACAACACCCTTCACAATAGCCACAAATGACATAAAGTACCTTGGTGTAACCCTAGCCAAGTAAGTCAAAGACTTGTATGAAAAAAATCTCATGTCTCTGAAGAAAGAATTAGAAGAACATATCAGAAGATGGAAAATGCTCCCATGCTCATGGATTGGCAGGATTAACATAGTAAAAATGACCATTTTACCAAAAGCAATCTACAGATTCAATGCAATTCCCATGAAATTACCAACACAATTCTTTACATACCTGGAAAGAAAAATTCTCAGCTTCATATGGAATAACAAGAAACCCAGAATTGTTAAAACAATCCTCTACAATAAAAGATCTTCTGGAGATATCTCCATCCCTGATCTTAAGCTGTACTATAGAGCAACAGTTATAAAAACTGCATGGTACTGGCAGAGAAACAGAATGGTGGATCAATGGAACGGAACAGAAGATCCAGAAATAAACCCACACACTTATGGACACTTGATATTTGAGAAACATGCCAAAACCATACAATGAAAAAAAGATAGCATCTTCAACAAAAGTTGATGTTCTAACTGGATATCTACATGTACAAAAATGTAAATAGATCCATAGTTATCACCCTGCACAAAACTAAAGTCCAAGTGGATCAAAGACCTCAACATAAAACAGGACACATTAGATCGGTTAGAAGAAAAAAAGGGGAAAACCCTAGAACCCATTGGTACAGGAGACAACTTTCTGAACAGAACACCAACAGTATAGGAGCAAGCAACAGAACCCAAAATCTGGGCCCAGGGTCTTTTTCTGAGACTGATACTCCAAATAAGCACCATGCATGGTGATAACCTAGAACCCCTGCACAGATGTAGCCCATGGCAGTTCAGTGTCCAAGTGGGCTCCCTTGTAATGGGAATGGGGGCTGTCTCTGAAATGAAATGATTTGCCTTCTCTTTGATCACCTCCCCTTCAGGCCACAGAGGAAGACAATGCAGCCACTCCTGATGAGACCTAATAGAGTAGGATCAGATGGAAGAGGAGGAGGACCTTCCCTATTAGTGGACTTGGAGAGGGACATGGGTGGAAAAGATGGAGGAAGGGTGGTTTGGGAAGGGAAATGGGGAGGGAGCTACATGTGGGATACAAAGTGAATTAAACTGTAATTAATAAAAATAAGACGAATTAAAAATGTAAAAAAAGTTAACCAAAAAATACTATGGCTGCGAAAAAAAAATTGCGCACAGAGCTAAACAGAGAATTCGCAACAGAGGAATCTCTAATGGCAGTGAAGCAATTAAAGGAATGCTCAATTTCCTTAGTCATCAGGGAAATGCAAATCAAAATGACTCTGACATTCCATCTCACATCAGTCACAATGGGGAAGATTAAAATCTTAAGTGACAGTACATGTTGGTGGGGTGTGAAGAAAGGGGAACCTTTCTCTTTCTGGTGGGAGTGTGAAGAAAGGGGAACCCTTCTCTTGCTGGTGGGAGTGTAAACTTGTACAAACACTTTGGCAATTAATCTGGTGCTATCTTAGAAAGTTGGGAATAACATTTCCTCAAGATTCAGCAACACCTCTCTTGGGTATATACACAAGAGGTGATCTACCATACATCAGGTCATTTGCTCAACTATGCTCATAAAAGCTCTATTTGTAATAGCCAGAATCTGGAAACAACCTAGATGTCCCTCAACCAAAGAATGGATAAAGAAATGATAGCACATTTACAGAATGGAATACTGCTCAGCTCTTAAAAACAAAGAAATCATGAAAATTTCAGGCAAATGGATGGAACTAGAAAAGATCATCCTGAGGAAACCCAGAAAATACACATGGTATATGTACCTACTTTTAAGTGGATTTTGGCCATATAGCACAGGATAAGTAGACTGCAAGGCACAGACCCAAAGAAGATAAGCAATAAGAACCCTCAGGGGAAGATACATAAATCTCACTCAGAAGGGGAGGTAAAATAGACAGAGATAGTGGTTGAAGGGAGGGAACAAGGTAGAAGAGGGAATGCAGAGAGTTAAGTGGGTAGAGATCAGATCAGGGGAGAGAAAGGCAGAGAGGACAGAGGCCAGTAGAGAAAAGAGAACTGTTCCTCAACTGAGGGGCATCTGGGTTGTTTCCAGCTTCTGGCTATTACAAGTAAAGCTCCTACAAACATGGTTGAGCAAATGTCCTTCTTGCAAACTTGAGATGCTTTTGGATATATGCCTTGGAGTGGTATAGTAAGATCTTGAGGAAGCGCTATTCCTAATTTTCGGGGAAAGCGCCAAATTGATTTCCAAAGTGGTTGTACAAGTTTATATTCCCACCAGCAGTGGAGGAGGGTTCCCCTTTCTCCACATCCTCCCCAGCATGTGTTGTCACTTGAGTTTTTGATCTTAGCCATTCTGATGGGTATAAGGTGAAATCTCAGGGTCATTTTGATTTGCATTTTCCTGATGATTAAGGACGGTGAGCATTTCTTTAAATGTTTCTCTGCCATTGGATGCTCCTCTATCGAGAATTCTCTGTTTAACTCTGTAATGCTCAGTTCAGGAATGGATACAAAAAATTGTGGTACATCTAAACAATGGAGAACTACTCAGCAATAAAACGAGGAAATCAGTAAATATGTAGGGAAATTGTAGGAACTGGAAAAGATCATTCTAAGTGACATATCCCAGAAGCAGAAAGACACACAGGATATATACTGCCTCATGAGTGGATATTAGATGTATAATGTAGGGTAAACATACTAAAATCTGTACACCTAAAGAAACTAATCAAGAAAGAGGACTCTGGCTAAGTTGCTTAATCCCCATTCAGAAAGGCAAAGAGGATGGACATCAGAAGAGGGAGAAAATAGGGAACAGGACAGGAGCCTACCATAGAGGCCCTCTGAAAGACTCTACCATGCAGGATATCAGAGCAAATGCTGACACTTATAGCCAAACTTTGGGCAGATTGCAGCGAATCTTATAAAAGAAGGAGGAGACAGTCAGACCTGGAGAGGATAGGAGCTCCAAGGAGAGCAACAGAACCAAAAAATCTGGGCCCAGGGTTCTCTTCTGAGACTGATACTCCAACCAAGGACTATTTATGGAGATAACCTAGAACCCCTTCCCAGATGTAGCCCATGTCAGTTCAGTGACCAAGGGGGTTCCATAGTACTGGGAACAGGGATTGTCTCTGACATGAACTGATTGGTCTGCTCTTTGATCACCTCCCACTGAGGGGTAAGCAGCTCTATCAGGAAACAGAGGAAGACAATGCATATGCTCCTGATGAGACCTGATAGACTAAGATGAGAAGGAAGGAGAGGAGGACCTCCCCTATCAGTGTACTTGGGGAGGGACATGGGTGTAGAGGGAAAGGGGAGTGGGATTGGGAAGGGAAGAGGCAGGGAGCTACTATTGGGATACAAAGTGAATAAACTGTTAATAAAAATAAAAATAATTCCATACTTAAAAAAAGAAAAGAAAAGAGAACAGGAGGATCAGGGTATCTCTGTGACAAGCTGGAGACCTAAGTCAGGGTAGACACCTAGGAGGATATGAGGTGGATTCAAGCAGAGACTCCTAGTAGCAGAGACCCTAGAGAATGAAAAGGAATCCTCTAACTAAACTAGTCTTCTATTAAAGGGTGGGAAACACAACATCCCTCACAAAAGCATCGACCCAACATTTACCCTACCTTTGAGATGCACAGGGACAAAGATAGAGCAGCTAAAACAGACTGAGAGAACACCTAACCAATGTCTGGCCCAACCAAAGACCCACTCTAATGGAGAGTGCCACCCTAACCCTGTGAAGGATACTCTGCAAATTTGCACACAGGACCCTGACAGAGTTGTCCTTTGAGAGGCTCTACCCAGCAGCACCTCAAAAGATGCTGAGAATGACAGCCAAACATTGGTCTATGTGCAGGGAGCTTGAGGAATAATGGGAGGAAAGAGAAAAGGAGCAGGAAGTAACAGGAGCTCCACATGAAAAACAACAGGGCCAAGTAACCAGGGCCCAGAGGGGTTTGCTGAGACTGAAGCATCCACCAAGGACCATGTATGAACAGGACCTAGGCCATTATGAAGATGTAGCAGATGGGCAGCTTAGGCTTCAAATGGATCCTCTAGTAAGGGAAATGGGGACTTCATTGGACAAGGGCTCACTTGCTAGCTTTTTAGATCACTTTCCCCTGGCATGATTGCCCTGACAGGACACAGGGGAAGAGGACACATTCAGTTCAGATGCAATTGGATGATCTCCTGTGGTGTGTGTGTGTGTGTGTGTGTGTGTGTGTGTGTGTGTGTGT
>NW_026585680.1:0-3838 GCF_907164565.1 Psammomys obesus
TTTACCATCTGGCTTCTTCTTTTCCCATGTTGCAGAAGAGACACCCTGTGGTCACAGACAAGATGGCTGCTCTTGAGCCCAGCCCCCATTTCTGTCTGAAGATATGGCCTTGACCTTGGCTGAGCTCTCCTGTCTTCCACCTTGACCTTCTGACTCTGCTCCTCTTTCCCATTCCCTATGTGGCTTGTCATCTCTCCATTTCCTTTCCTCTTTGAATCTCCTCTAACCCTGCCCTCCCCCTCCTCAGTCTGACTGCCACCATGTCTCCTGCCATGCTGACTGAGTGAGTCTCTCCCTGAGAATCTCACCTCAGACACAGTGAGGAGGGCTTTGCAGACACACAATCTTCTTTCATCCCTGGCACAGTGCCCCTGCCCTCCTGGGCCCCGCATCTGCCCTTTAATCTTGTCTTGCCTTTCCGGGACTCATCACAGTGCCCAGGAGAACCAAGGCTTGGTGGATCCTCCCCTCCTTGCCCTGCTCCCTGCTGCCAGGTCTCCAATGTGCTGGGCTTCTTGGACAGGGACTCCAAGGCCACTCTGGTCTCTAGAGGATCCTTTCTGCCTCCCCACCCACGAATATAACACACACTCGGGAGAGGATACCAGGATCAGATAAGAGCTGGCACATGTCACATGACTTCCACATGGCTGGTGACAGGACTCTAGTCACACTGAGTTCTGCAGACTTTCAGTGCCCTCAGGGACTCAGTCTGCTGGCTCAGTGCAGCCTCCTAGGAGGCTCCTTCCACAACTCTTGAGCGACTCCCTCTAGTTATCTCACATCAGAACCTTCTTTAGCCTAAGCAGGCCAAGAAGGCTCAGAACAGCACTGTGTCAGCTTGGGACATCACTCAGCATGGACACAGCTGGCTTGTGACTTGGGTGAAGACATGAGAAGTGGGACAGAGGCTGTGGCGGCCTCAGGGCTGGCTCTGTAGGAGTGTCTTCCTACCCTTTCCTTGAGGAGGTTCTGTCAGTTCCCTAGAGGGCAGGAAGACATGATTGCAGCAGGGAAAACCATCATGATGAGAGATCCTGTCCCATTTCCTCAGCGTTCCTGGCATTGATTGCTCTGTCCATGCTTTTCTGCAGGGGCTCGGGCTTCCCCCCTCTCATGTCAGCTTTCTCTGCCTTCCTCACAGGGCCCTCGGTCCTCAGATCCCTTGACCTGATCCTGACACAAACTCTCCTGGCCTCAAAGTGAGCTGCACATGGACATACTTCTGTGTCCATCCTACACTCAGGGAAGCTGAGGAACAGAGGCTGTGGGTGAGTTATCCCAGATGGACAGTCAGTCATGAGAGGGGTCTGGGCTGACTGTTCCTGTCCCAGAGTGCTTTCTATCTGCTGCTTCTGAGTTTTTAAATTGGGTCTCACTGAGCCCAAGCTGGTCCTTGAACTTGTTATGGAGTTGAAGTTGAACATCTGCAGATCTTGCTGTCTGGGCCTCCCAAGAGCTGGATTACAGGTGTGCACCATCATGCCCCTTCCTCTGCTGCTGCAGGGAGAATCCTGGTTCTGAGCATGCCAGGCAAGTGAGCACTCTACCAGGGGAACCCCATCTTTACCCTCAGCAAGGTCTGTGAGGGTGACTCCTGGCCATGAGTTCTCTCCTCCAGGTTTCATCTGCCTTTCCCTCGCTGTCTGGGTCCTGTGGGTAAAAGGTCAGCTGATGGCTGACCTCCCAAGGAGGGTCCAGACCAGACAGGACGGCCACATTTCAGCTTCTGTGTCCCAGCACACTCACACAGCAGCCCTGGCAGGTTCTGCAGGACCCCAGCTGCCCTGTGCTCAGCCCCACTGCTGTCCCCTCTGGCTCCCTACCCCAAGTCCTAGTCTCTGCTTTGGTTCCAGTGTGGACTCAGTTGGATCCCCATGGACACCCTGCTGTGGCTGTGATTTCTGTCCAGGACGCTGTGGGCAGTCTCCTGCAGTGTGTTCCTGCTTCCCCCAAACCAGTGACTGGGCCCTGCAGCCATGATGCTTTCCCAGGGGAGGGGACGTTCTGTGGAAGAGCAGCTGGGGTTCTGGTGTGCACACAGGGGCTTTTGCATATATGTGACCACGGGGAGTGTCAGATTGTAGTGTTGGGACCTGGGTGTGTCTCAGGAACAAGTGTGTCCTCATGCCACAGAATAACAAGTTAAGTCTAATTTGAAAAAAAAAAGTAAAGAAAACAAAAAACCTTAAGTGCTTTTGTTCATATTTGACTCTAATTCTAATTTGTGAGAGGCAGAGGCACATGGATCTCTGAGACTTTGGATGTAGCCTGGTCTATAGATCCAGTTTCTCTGTCTCCAGAAAACCAAAACAAGAAACCAAACCAAAACAACAAACCCCCATATCAATATACCATCCAGCCAAGCTCAGAGACTCAGGGTTGACTGTCCAGGTGGATGGAGTCCCGAATCTGAATGACTGAGGTTGTCCTCTGGGTTACACATGTATGAGTACACAAATCATAGAAGGCTCCTACACATCTGATTACTTTCACAGTCCTCATTCTGGGTGAACATGGGTGCCCAGGACAGGCTCTGTGACTCCTCAGATTCTAGTTCCCAACAGTGTCCTGCACAGGCCTGTGCCACCATCGCCGGCTTCCTCTACTCACATTCTTCCTGAATGGCTCAGGCCAGCGACAAAAACTCAAACCCCGGTACCAGGATGAACCCAATGTCTGCTCCCCAGTAGGACCATAATGTTTTCTTGAGGCAGATCAGAGTCCCCGTCTCCCTACATGTGTCTGACCAGTGGTTTAGCACCTGTTGACAATGTTGGTTGTGTAAATCCTTGCTGTGGCCCCATTGTGGTTTTCCCCTATTGGACAATGGAAAATGACCTGGGAGGTCTCAAGACCATTTGAGCAACAGCTATAAGGCCCCTTCTCTGTGGTCAGTTGTGTGTGTCATGGGGCTGACAAATGGACTCTTTAGATGAATAGACAGACATCAGTCGTGCCATCCTGCTTGTGTCACAACTTCAGGGATCTCAGAGAAAGACCACCCAGCGGCCAGGCCCACTGTGACCATGGCTGCCACTGGGTTCCTCCTCAGCAGGCCTGGGTCCAGTTAGACATGTCCAGACTCTCTCAGCTTCCCCAGGAGACTTCACTTTAGCCAGGAGAAGCCTTGGTGACCTCCCCATGACCCCAGAGATTCTCGTGGGGTTGGCAATGAATTGGTTCAGGGCTGTGACTGAGGTACCATTGGGGTTTGTGGCTGGAGGAATAAGAGCTGCATTTATGCCTCCCTGAGATTGGCCATCTCTACCAGGCATGGCCAAGTATGTCTTCTGCATGGAAGAGCAGCCTGGTTCCAGTCTTATGGGGCAGTCAGGATGCTGTCCTGGGCACCGGCATTCTCTTAGGTAGAAGTTGACCCTCTGACCATCAAATGTTAGGACAGACCGGACTTGGAACAGAAGTCTGGTCCCAGGAGATAGCCCAGAGGCCAGAATAACAACATGACAGGAAATAAGGACATGAGTGCATATATTTAGACTAGTGAGGAAAGAAGCCAACGTGAGACCCAAGCAGCCATGGCCTGTGACCTGATGTGGAGCATGGAGGGTGAGGCTGTGGACGAGATGGCAGTGTCAGGGAGTAAGGGAGAGAGGAGGCAGGATTCTCAGGCAGTGGATCTCAGTGTGCACCATGGTCCTTGCCTCTCTCCCGTGTGTCCTTGATACAATGTTCCACTCTCTGAGAGTCCCATATGGGGTGTCTATGGAAGCAGGGAGAGGAGAGACTCTGAGAAGGATTTCTGGGAGAAAGACATTTATTAAAAGTGTTATTGATTCCAGGAACAGACAGAGAACAGCACAGCCCGGCTCTCAGG
>NW_026585681.1:0-9849 GCF_907164565.1 Psammomys obesus
ATTTTCATCTTTTCATCCAATCTCTCTTTTTGTTTGTTTGTTTGTTTTGTTTTGTTTGTGACTTCGTTTCTCTGGACAGCTCTGGCTGTCCTGGAACTCACTCTGTAGACCAGGCTGGCATCCCAACAACCTCATGAAGTAGGTACAGTTACCAACTCCATTTTACAGAGGAAGAAACTGAGCTTCAAAAATTCAGCACCTATCAGTGGTGGCACCACGCCTTTAATCCCAGCACTTGGTAGGCCAAAGCAAATGGATCCCTGTGACTTTGAGGCCAGCCTAGTCTACCAAGCGAGTTCCAGAAGAGCCAGGGATGCACAGAAAAACCCTGTCTCAAAAAACAAACAAAAATTTTAGCTTGAAGTACTGGAGAGGCGGCTCAGTGGTTAAGACGATTTGTTCGTCTTCCCCAGGACCTGTAATCAGATCCCAGCACACAAAACAGGTGGCTCACAACTCCAGCTTCCAAAGGTCCATCCTCCTCCTCTGGCCTCTGTGGGCACTTGCACTCTTATGGCATACACAGATATACATACACATAAATAAAACTAATAAATCTTTTACAATTTGCTTAGCTTGAAATTTCCTCTGCTTCTCCCAATCAGGTCAGGTTATTTAATCATCCCGTACTGAACATCTAGGTTTGTTCCATACAATTAGTCTATAGAAAGAAATCTGAAGGATGGTGAATATTTCATATCATAAATATTCAAAAGTCAATATGTCAGCAGAAAAGTTGACTCAAAGTTCCCGCCAATTTTACCATTTTGCCATGCTATATTTTTCCTGCTTTTACATTTTAGCTTTAGGGATAACTCTGGCTAATGAAGTAAAAGGTAAATCTAAAAGACTGAATGTGGGCTTCCCATCCCTGAATTGAAAAAGTTGACTCTACATATTGGTTTACAAGTTCTGTTACACAACTGTGAATTCAGTGGGAAAGTAAACAAAATAATAAATGTACTGCATTAATGGAAGATCTTATCACTTCTTCCAGAGATATTAATTTGAGATCTATTCATCGTCTCTAGGGAGTCTATGGTGACCCTGAGTCTATATATGTGTATTCATATGAACGTGCATTTTGAAAAGGCTTATGATGCCCTTTAGACTCTAAAAGAGTTCCATGGCTCAAAAACAACAGCTAATGACCACTGCGTTTGAGTATTAAGGATTACCTGTGAATGCTGTAATCCAAAGACAACCAAGATCAATTGCTATACTTTCAAGAAGTTGTTGCTAGAGAATCATCATGAGTTCTGAGAATTAGCAATATGATGCTTAAGCAGAACTTGGAGAAAATGAGCAGAGAACCCTTCATTCTTAAGAAGAGGCTAAGGTACTTGCAGGGGTGAATGTGCCTTCTAAAAGACATACAGGTGTATGTGTTTTGTTTTATTTCCACCTGGCTGCCATTGTTTACATTTACTCTTCTTCCACTGCCCAGGTCAAAGCAGAACTCTTCCATATCTCAGTCAGCACAGACTTCAAAGCTGAATCTGTTTAAAAATAGAATTCAGTTCTGGGGAAAAAGGAAGAAAAAAAATGCTTAAGAACAAACGACTGTGATTAAGTGGAAGGCACCACTCATCTCAAATCACACTGACTCCACATTCAGGATGTGAAGTCCACACTGAAATGCAAGCCTAAAAAGGCATGTAAGGCCAGATTGAATCAATAGGGATAACCAGACCAGGTATGATAAAATGTGTTACTGGGTCAATCTAAACTAGAGCTCAGTGGAAAGGGAGTTTCTGGGGATAGCAGGAGCCTGCTAGAGCAAGCATTCCCAAAGGGCTGTCAAAATTGCACTGAAACAGCCTACTTTTCAAGCCACTGACTAATGGCCACCTTCTGTTCTCCAAGAGATTGTTTTTACCCTTTTCTTGGTCTCTTTCACAGTTCTCAACCCAGATTTCCCCAGGAGAATTACTACTACTCAGTTCTATTACTGAGGCAGATTACATGATGCCATGCCATGCCCAAAGTGAAGCCACTCAGCAGTGTACCAGGTGAAACTCTGATCCAGCAGGAGACCATCTGTGAACTAGTGGAAGGAGACGGTGGGCCAAGGAACAGGAAAGCCACATAAGAGATGGCACCGGGTGTGGCAGCCAGAGTGGATTTGAATTAGCCAAAATGGAGTGCATATTTGGTGTTGATCTTGAGTAGTGGTCTCTGGTAAATAAAATTTTGCATTCTGACTTTAGCAGTCAGTCAGCCTCTGAAAGACTGACCTTGGCAAGCTTTGCATTAGGGAGCTCTATTCTTGGGAACGAGATAGACAAGCTCTGCGCTGTTCCTGGGAACAAGATTAAGCAGGCTCTGCACTACCCTGGCAATCAGATAGCTAGACCCATGCAACCTTGAGCTATCCTGGGAGCCAGATGGCTGGTTCCGTGCAACCTTGAGTGAATCCTTGGAGAAGCTGCCAGCTGATGCATATGGATGTTACAATAAAGAAAGTTCCTTGTTTTCTCCTGCTTTTATATAGTTGGCTCTCCCTTCAATAAATGGGCACCTTGATCAATGACTTGGTGTCCTTCTTCGTGTTATCTCCCAGCCCTCTCTCAGGTGGTATCCAAGTGTGACTGTGGACAGCCACAGGTGGTGCCAAAACCCTGGGACCTGAGACGGAGGATCAGCTGAGGCAAGTTATATGGACCACAGGAGTGTGCACAAATCAACTGACTAAGGTAAGAGTCGGGTGGCTGTCATGGTACAAGGAACTAGTAGGATGGGATTCATCAGATCCCTAAAACAGGTTCTTAAGACACAAGGAGTACATTTTAAAACAAAAACTTTGCAAAACTTTTTGGATCAGGTTGATTATTTTTGTCCCTGGTTTCCAGAAAGTGGAAATTTAAATTTAGCTATGTGGGACCGAGTTGGAACAAGGTTAAGAGGACAAGAGGCTGGAGCTACAACTTTTGCATTGTGAGCTTTAGTAAATGAGGCTCTTAAGGCAGAAAAACCAGATGCAGATACTAAGGAGTCTATGGACTCAGAGCCAACTTGCAAGAAGTTAGGGAAGAAAAAAAATGTCCCAACATGAGGATGAAAGAATGTCTCAGGGATCTTCTGATCCAGATGATTGGGTGGATCTGACTGAGACTGAAAAGGACAAGGAGCCTCAAAGGAGAAAAAAAGAAAAACTTTTATGGTGGATCTGACTGAGACTGAGAAGGACAAGGAGCCTCAAAGGAGAAAAAAAGAAAAACTTTTATGGGTCAGCCCAGAGAGCATTACAAAAAATTCAGGAGGATAATACTAGTGAGGAAGAAGATTTAGATACAGAGGATGAGGCTGACTTAGAGGAAGAGATTGTTAAATATCATAATCCTGACTGGCCTCTTTTTAAAGCCAAAGGCCCACTCTCCTTCAGGCAGTTTGTTCCATTTAAACAAACTAAAAAGAAACATGATTTTATGTCACCTATAGAACAGGTTATAGACAGGGCAAAAAGAAAAGGGGAAGATTTTTCTGAGTTTCCAATGGCATATCCGGCGGTAGAGGTTATGGATCCACAAGGTAATAGAATTAGACAACATGTTAGTATTGAATTTAAACAGATTAAAGAATTAAAGACAGCAGTTGCACAATATGGACCCACAGCTCCCTTTACTGTGGCTCTTTTTTAAACCATAGCAGATAATAACTTGACTCCCTTAGACTGAAAGACTGTTATGCCTGCAGTACTGTCCGGAGGAGACTATTTGCTGTGGTCAGCAGATTTTAGGAAATTTTCTCGTAGGACTGCCACGCTCAATGTTCAATCTGGAAATCCTGCCTGGAGTCAAGATATGTTATTAGGAGAGGGAAAATATGAAGGAAATTATAATCAAATTAATTACTCTCCTGCTGTCTATACTCAAATTACAGCTGTGGCCCGTTGTGCCTGGCAAAAATTACCCTCCAAAGGAGAAATGAGTTGAGCATTAGCCAGTATCAAATGGCTAATACAGGGATCCAATGAACCATTTCAGGAATTTGTGGACAGATTATTAAAAGCTGCAGGTAGGATTTTTGGGTATCCAGAAGGAGGAATTCAGTTTGTGCAACAACTGGCCTTTGAAAATGCCAATTCAGCTTGTAAAGCTGCCATTCGGCCCTATAGAGCCAAAACTGACCTGTCTGGGTATATTCATTTATGTGCTGACATTGGTCCTGTTTATCAACAAGGATTTGCTATGGCTGCTGCTTTAAAGGGTGTCACTGTTCAGGAAATGTTTATGCAAAGAAATAAACAAAGAGGAGGTTGTTTAAATTGTGGACAAACTGGACATATTAAACGAAATTGTCCTATGCAATCTCAAACTCGATCTCCAGGTATTTGTCCTAGATGCAGCGAGGAAAACATTGGGCCAATGAATGTAAATCTAAATTTGACAAGGATGGACACCCATCCCATCCCCAAGACAAAATGACCAAGGACAGAATCAGGGAAACGGGAAATGGGGCCAGCCTCGGGCCCCCAACTCCCAGCATGAGGTATATGGGGCAATGAAATTTGTAACTCAGACCACCTCAAACCCCTTTCTTCCCAGGAAGTGCAGGTTTGGACCTCAGTTCCACCACCTATACCGTATTAACACCTGAAATGGGGGTCCAGACTCTTCCTATTGGAATATGTGGACCCCTACCAAAAAAAATTTATTAGGACTTATTATTGGATGAAACAGTGCTACAGTTAAAGGGCTATAAATTCATCCAGGAGTTATAGACTCTGATTATCAAGGAGAAATTAGGATTATGGCTGCTTCTTCCCATGGAATTTCAGTCATTCTTGCTCAGATATTGTTGATTCTAACAGTGCCCCCGAAGACTGTTGTTGCTAATCCTGAGAGAGGAGGTTCTAAGGGTTTTGGATCTACTGGAGCCTATTGGGTTCAACAATTTTCTAAGGATAGACGAAAATTAGATTCATGGATTAAAGGAAAGAGATTTAATGGGCTATTGGATACTGGAACAGATGTATCCATCATAGCTCAGGAGGCATGGCCTGCTTCTTGGTCAAAAGAACCTACACTTACTCATCTGCAGGAGATTGGGCATTCCCAAAATACAAAACAAAGTGGAAAGTTGCTTTTTTGGCGTGATGCAGAAGGCAATTCCAGATATATTAGGCCTTTCATTATTCCTGGCCTCCCTGTTAATTTATGGGGTAGAGATATATTATCACAGATGGGAATTATGATGTGTTCACCTAGTGACGCTGTTAAGATACAAATGCTTAAGCAAGGACATCTCCCTGGATGAGGAACAGGAAAAGATTCTCAAGGTGCTCCTTAACCAATTACTGTTAAGGAAAATAATAAAAGAAAAGGCCTAGGGGCTTTTTAGTAGGGGCCACTGTAGAGCCTGCTGCCCATGTAGAAAAGATCGATTGGATCTCTGATGATCCTGTATGGGTTGACCAGTGGCCCCTTATGACTGAAAAATTGATTTGGTTAAAGAACAGCTCCAGGCAGGGCATATAGTTCCCTCTAATTCACTGTGGAACACTCCCATTTTTGTAATTAAAAAGAAATCTGGCAAATTTAGATTATTACAAGATTTAAAAAAGGTGAATGAGACTATAATAATTATGGGAGCATTGCAGCCAAAACTCCCATCACCTAGTGGGAATCCTCAACACACTTACAAGATTATTTTAGACTTGAAAGATTGCTTTTTTTCCCATTCTTTTGCATCCTGAGGATTGCCATAGATTTGCTTTTATTCTCCCTTCTATTAATTTCAAAGAACCTATGAAATGTTATCATTGGAGAGTGTTGCCACAGGTCATGGCAAATAGTCCTACTTTATGTCAACAATTTGTAGCTAATGCTATTAGTCCAGTACAGAAAAAATGACCTTCTATTTATATTATTCATTATATGGATGATATTTTATTTGCCTCTCCTATAGCTCAAGATGTTATGGCTTGTTATACAGATTTGTGTGAGGCTTTATCCCAAGTGGGATTAAAAATTGCTCTAGAGAAGGTACAAACTAGAGATCCTTATAGTTATTTAGGCTTTAATTTATTTTTTCTAGCTATTAAACTTCAGAAAGTACAAATTAGAAAAGATAATTTATTGACCCTTAATGACTTTCAAAAATTATTGGGAGATATAAATTGGCTTAGGCCATATTTAAAATTAACTACTGGACAATTTATGCCATTATTCAATATTCTTAAAAGGGATACAGCTCCTACCTCCCCCCGAGTATTGACTCCAGAGGCTTGAGCTGCATTATTGTTAGTGGAAAAGGCTTTAGAAGATCAATTTGTGACTTATTGGGATCCAGATACTCCTTTTCTATTGTTTGTATTTCAAACACAGTCAACTCCTACTGGATTGTTATGGCAATCTAATCCTCTATTGTGGATCCACTTGTCAGCTAGTCCCAATAAAGTAATTTTGCCATATTATGAGGCTATTGCCCAAGTCATTGTGGTTGGGTGCACCCAGGCAAGAGCTCTGGAATTGAGCCTTCCAAGATTATTATACCATACAGTAAAGTTCAGAATTATTGGTTATATGCCAATTCAGATGAATGGTTGCTTTCTTTGGCTGGATTTACAGGACAATTAGATAATCATTACCCTTCTAATAAAATTGTTCATTTTTTTTACTTTGCATAGTGTTGTTTTTCCTACCATAGTTAAAAATAAACTTTTAAAAATGCTTGCTCTATTTTTTCTGATGGTAATAATAAAGGAAAAGCTGGTTATACAGTCAGTGGACAAAAGGTTATTTTTCAAGTTCCAGGGTTATCCGCTCAACTTGCAGAATTGGTGGCCATCCACGCAGTTCTACAACATTTTCTTGAGCCTTTTAATTTGTTTACTGATAGTGCTTATATTGCGAAAGCTATTCCTAAGCTTAAAACAGCAGGCCAGATTCTTTCTACCACTTGGGCTAGTCAAATGCTTGCTCAGATTCAAGGTCTTATTCAGGCCTGTCATAATCCTTTTGCTATTATTCATGTTAGAGCTCAATCTGGCCTCCCTGGACCTCTTGCTCTAGGTAACCAATGTATTGATGAAGCCATAATAACCTTGGCTCAAGAAACACCCATACAAAAAGCTCAATTGGCTCATGAAATGCATCATCTTAATAGTCATTCCCTACGTTTAACTTATGGCCTTACCAAAGAACAAGCCAGAGAAATTGTTAGAAAATGTAACAATTGTGATGTCTTCCACCCAGTACCTCATCTTGGGGTTAATCCCCGAGGGCTAACACCACATCAGCTATGGCAGATGGATGTGATTCATTTTATGGAATTTGGGAAATTAAAATTTATTCATGTAACTATTGATACCTGTACAGGATTTATTTTGCTACCTTGCATTCTGGAGAAGCTGCGCCTCACATTATAGATCATTGTTTGGCTGCTTTTGCTGTTCTTGGTGTGCCACACCAAATTTAAACTGATAATGGACCAGCTTATACCAGCAAGCCTTTTCAATTTTTTTGTAAAAAATTAAATATTAAGCATGTAACAGGTATTCCTTATAATCCTATGGGCCAAGGCATGGTTGAACGTGCCCATGCCACCATTAAGATGTATTTACAAAAGACAAAAAAGGGGGAATTATGTCCTCCTCATTCATCCAGAGCTCAATTAAATCATGTACTTTTTATATTAATTTTTTTAACCTTAGACAAACATGGCAAATCTAAGGCTGAACGATTTTGGCACCCTGAATCAGCACGCCTTTATGCCATGGTTAAATGGAAGGATCCTTTAAATAATTCATGGCATGGACCCGACCCCGTTTTGATTTGGGGACAAGGATATGTATGTGTTTTTTCACAGGATGAGGATGCTGCGCAATGGCTGCCACAGAGACTGGTGCGACAAGTGGATTACATCAAGGACCAAGATCATTCCTCCAGTGGTGAGATTGCTGATCCTGCTGCAGCTGATTCATCCAGTGAAGAATGAATTAAATCTTTGGGCCCTAGTGACCAACCCCCCCTGTTGTTCTCCCTGTGCATGTTAGTGCACCTTTGTTTCCTGCCTTGTATTCTAGCAATAATAGCTTAGGTTTGCCTTTTTCTTCTGTAGATATTTCTACAGGTATTTCTGGGTTTTATAATTTTACTGATTCAGTTTGTTTTAAACGTGCTGGTTCATTTATTAGACGTTCTTAAGTTAAACTTTATCTCCCTTGTATTCAACTTTACTATGGAAGATATGCTGATACTTATCAGCTAAAGTCAGATTTGGGAAATGAAAAATATTGACTGACCTTCGGGTTGCTGTTGGCTATTCTAATTTAACTGATTAGCCTGCTTTGGTAGAGTTATCTAGTTGCTCTGAAGGAATTATTTATTCTACCTCTGTAGGTCTTCCTTTACCCCGGGTTTATTGTTTATCTCCTCATCAGCTCTTGCAAGCATTGAATAAACCAGGATTATGGGTCAGACAACACACTGACCCTGTGGCTGATGCTAACGATGTACCTATGAAGTATCCATGGTGATGAGCCCATATTACTTATGTGAAAAGTTGAGTTGCATGGATATTAGATCTCTCTGCTTTTTGAACACGACCATTGCAGAAAATGGTACTGTGTGTTTTAATGCTATTACAGGCAAACCTTTATCAGCAACTCCAAAAGTTAATCTTACTCTTTCTCCTGCTAAAGTTTGTTTAAAACCACCTTTTTTCTTCTTACTAGTTAATAGTCCATTGGTATCTGCAGAAATTAATTGTCCTATAGCCTATTGCAGAATTTCCTCCTGTTGGAATATTACTCTTTCTTTTGCAGGAGTTGTTAGAACACCTGCTAGCTTGTGGGTACCAGTTGTTTCCCCAGATCATTATCATAAAGTTGGACTTATGACTGTTACTAGATTTAAAAGAGATTTTGGCATTACTGAGGCTATTACAGAAGCTATTATAGCTGCCCTCGAAGGAGGAGTTATGGCTGCAGTGGCTCTTTCTCAGAATACCATTACTGCTGAAGCATTAGATCAGTTGGTTAATACCACAGCTACTGCTTATCAAACTCAATTGCTTCTTAATAATCATTTTCATCAAGCCATTTTGGTTTTGCAACAACAAATAGATTTGTTGTCTAAAAAATTTAAAGTAGTAAAAAGCATGTCTAAATATTCCTATGATCATCATTATGGTAAGTTCTGTCTTACCCCTTTCCCTGTTACTAACATGTCTTTAGCTAGACAACAACTTTCTGCTCTTATTAAGGGCCAATGGGATTCAGAGTATGTACAATTATCTGCTCAACTTGCTAATGATCTTACTAAATTACAGGAAATTGTTGTGGAGCCACTGGATATAGATTCTTCCTTCCTGACACGAGTCTAAGAACATTTTCAGAAGCTTCTTGATCCATCCAAGATTTTCATTTATGGATGTTTGGCTGGTTTGGTACTATTCATAATACCAATACCAATACTTAATAATTGCCAGATGTGTCCACTCAGCTTGACAGCACCAGGTTAGAGTTAATGATACCATGCACGAAGTCCTTTTGGCATGCTATAAATCCCTTGCCCCAGATCGGGGTTTGGCTTGCCCAGCTCAAACAGCAGCTTTAACTTCTCCTTTCCTGTGTGATGGGCCGGTTAGTCAATGACGGGTTCTGGGTGATCAGATATTTACCAACCTAAGACATGGAAATCCCCCTATAAGCGGGATTCTCCCATGACAGGTAGATTATTTATTGGGAATCACCCCCACCTAAGACAGGCATGGTCCTTTTGTTTTAATTTGAAAGGGAAGAACTGTGGCAACCAGAGTGGATTTGAATTAGCCAAAATGGAGTGCATATTTGGTACTGAGCTTGAGTAGTGGTCTCTGGTAAATAAAATTTTGCCTTCTGAC
>NW_026585682.1:0-7356 GCF_907164565.1 Psammomys obesus
AAGTATGCTGCACTGAAGTTCAGAGTGAAACCTAAGTAGAATGAAAAATAATCCTATTTGAATTGGAACCATTTAAATATTAAATGTATTTAAGTATTAAATGCATAAAATATTCAGTTAAATTTGAAAAAGCCTCTGGAAACTTTACAAAAACACTCTTCATACGAAGAAGGAAACAAATATTTTCTGGATGCCTGTTGTGTGCCATGCAAAGTAACCCACTTAATGTTGGAAAGAACATCTTACAGAAATAGGAATAGAAATGTTAATTTCCCAAGATCACAAAACTAGACAGTAGCAAAGGTAAGACTCATACCCAGGCCTGTTTTAGTTAAATCTCATGTCCTTTGCACTCCATCACTGTGTCTCCAATATAAAACCAAGTACCTGTTAATATACCATTTAAAGTCTGTTTTTCAAATATGCCAACTTTCTAAGACTGTAATATAGAGGAAACACTCAAAAAGGGTCAGCCAGACCAGAAAAAAACTAAATGTTGGTTTCGGCAAGATGGCGGCACTCACTGGGATGACTCTTGTTCTGACTAGCAGCACAGCAGGATCGGCACATGACCAACAGTCAGAACTAGCGGCCCTAAATCACAAGTGATTGTGTTTCCCAGGTGACAGGATACCCCTCGGTGGGGCACAGCTCGGGGAGCCTTGTGGAAGTGTGGAAAGCTAGAAACACCCAGAGGGGATAACAACTCCACAAGACAAACAGAGTCAACTAACCCAGGCCCACAGGGACTTACAGAGACTGAAGAACCAACTGAAGAGCATGCATGGTCTGAACCTAGGCCCCCTACATATAAGTAACTGATGGGCAGCTTGGTCATCATGGGGGTCTCCTAGGAAGTGGAGCATGTGCTATTTCTGACATGGACTCTGTTGCCTGCTGCTGGATCACTTCCTCCTATTGGGGTGCCTTGCCTAGCCTCAGTGGGAGAGGATGCACTTAGTCCTGATGAGACTTGAAATACTAGGGTGGAGTGAAATGGGAGTGGGTGCTCCCCTTTTATGAGATGAGGAAGGAAAAAAGGGGGAAGAGGGTGGAGAGGAGTGGGAGGAGTGGGAGGAGAAAAGTGAGGGGCTGAGATTGGAATATAAACTGAATAAATAAACTTTAAAAAATATCCAAAAAAAGGATAATGATAGGGCTCAAACAGGTAACAGCAAAATACCCTGAGTGTTGAAAGTATGGTGTATACACAAATAGAGTAAGAATATAAATAGAAAAAAAAATCGCTGTCTTGATAGTGTTTCTATTCTAGTAACAGCTGATAACCTAAACAAAGCAGAGATACAAATGATGGAATGAGGGTAGAAGTAGGAATCTTACATCTTACATTTGAAAGACAACAGGGTAGTCAGGGAAAACTTCAAAGTCAAGGACACAACAGAAAGGTTTCAGGAAGCTGGATCTTCTCTATCACCTACCTAGGTTAATGTCTGGTAACAAATGTTCACGATCTCCTGGGCAGTCTTTGAATATTGACTCTGAGGCCCTGTGAAACAAGTAGAATGCCATTACCTTTATAAATTCAAGAATTTTACATTTCTCTAACGTGATTGAAAACATTTATTATTTATTAAAACAATTATTAAGGTTTATTTATTTATTTTTGAGACAGGGTTTCTCTGTGTAGCCCTAGCTGTCCTGAAACTAGCTATGTATGACAGATTGGCCTCAAACTCACAGAGATATGCCTGCCTCTGCAGTTTAAAATACTACAACCTGGCTAAATTTTTTTTCTTTTTTGAGACAGGGTTTCTTTTTGTAGCCTTGGCTTTCTTGGACTTACTTTATAGACCACACTGGCCTTGAAATCATAGAGATCTACCTGCTTCTAACTCCCTGAGTGTTAGGATTAAAGTGCTACCACACCTGGCTGCTAATGTTTATTTCTATGTTGTGTATGTGGGTGTCTTGTCCATGTGTATTTCTGTACACCATATGCATGCCTGGTGTCCTAAGAGGCCAAAAAAAGGCTGTTGAACTAGAGTTACAGTATGTGCTGGAAAGTCAACCTAGGTCCTCTGTAAGAGCAGCCAGTGTTATTAATCATTGAGACACCTCCCCAGTCTCATACATTGCAATTTAAAAACAAGAATTTTAGACTTTGTTACCCAATAGTATATTGTTATTTATGATTCAGAAAACCTATGTTAAATCTTGAACTTAAAATTCTGCTTGACTTTCATAAATAAAAATTGTCATTTGGTTTTGGGATATTTTTCATTGTCTTTTTTCTTTTTCCCTTCCTTCCTTCCTTCCTTCCTTCCTTCCTTCCTTCCTTCCTTTCCTTTCTTTCTCTCTCTCTCCCTTTCTTTCTTTCCTCTCTCTCTCTTTCTCTCACTTTGCAGACTAGGCTAGCCTCCAACTCAGAGATCAGACTGCCTCTTCCACCCAGAGTGATGGGATTACCAGGGTGTGCCAACGTGCCTGGCTTTCTTTTTCTTTTTCTTTTTTGAGGCAAGGTCTCACTATGTAGCTCTGGTTGTCCTGGAACTCATTGTATAAACCTGGCTGTCCTCAAATTCACAGAGATCTCACTGCCTTTGCCACCACACCTAGCTTTAATTGGAAAAACTTTTAAAAATATAAAATCAGACTAATTTGTATCCCAATTAACCAGCTTTAACAACTATCAACACATGGCTAGTCTTATTTCATTTATATTTCCATTTTCCTGACTCTTCTCTATTTTGGATTCAAGCTCATGATCCACTTGCTCTCCACCTCCTGAGTGCTGGGACTGTCAGCATGCACCACTCTATCTTCCTTTACACAATAGCTCTAAGCTTCCCTGGGATACATAAAGAGACCCTCCCTCAAATAATCAAACAAGAAAATTTATGTGAACTACAGTTGCAGGGTGATATGGAGTTGTGAATGGAGGCTCATCTATTAATGCAACTAATGTACCACTTTGCTGTAAGGATGCTGACAATGGGAGAAGGGAGTGCACTGGAACTCTGGAGCTTGTATCAATTATGCTGTGGACCTAGAACTACTCTAAAATAGAAAGACTGCTTGAAAAATAACTACTACTATTTAAACCAGACTACATCATATATAAAATAATAATCCCTTAAACAATGTGTGTTGGCACATTTCTTTTAATTCCAGTACTCTAGAGGTAGAGGCAGGTGGATCTATGTATATTGAAGGCCAGCGTGGCTTACATACTTCCATGCCAGTCAGGGCTATACAGTTATACACAGTCACAATGACAAATGAATGAATGAATAAATAGATATTTCATTAAAATAAATGCACATGTAGTTAATGTTAAAACCACAGGCCTGCACCACCATGCCCAGTTTTGTTTTCCTGGAGATTGAACCCAGAGCTTTATGCATGCTAGGCAAACCCTCTATCAACTAAGATATGTCTCCAGCTCCTACATGCACTTTTCTAGGGTATGTTTTATATCTTCATGAAAACTTTAAAAACCTACTTAATGTGCAACATTTACTACATGATTTCAGATAAGAACCCAATGGTTATATGTTTCTTAAAAATTAAAAGACAAGTTACTGCCAGGCATAGTGGCACATATCTTAATCCAAACACTCAGGAGGCAGAGGCAGGAAGATATATAGTGAATCCCAGGACACCCAAAGCTACATGGTGAGACCGTGTCTAAAAAACCACAACAATTAAGATTTGGCAAAAGAAAGGGTCAGCATCTTCCAGAACACCAATGGCCTGGAACTGAGTAGCAGCTCCTCTTTTTATCTTTCATTTATTGTTTAGAGACAGGCTCTCCCTATGTAGCTCAGGCTGGCCTTGGAACTCACAGAGATCTGCCTGCCTTTTCGTCCTGAGCGCTGAGATTACAGGCATGCATGACCACACTGGGTGCCAGGTATGCACGTGGTGCAGAGAAAGACACGAGACCAAAACATTCATACACATAAAATAAACCCAGAGAAAACAATTCCTTTCCAAGTAAAATGTCTAAGTATATACCATCTGTTCTCTAAAAATGTGAAATGGAGCCAGGCATGATAGTACATGTATGCCTGCGTCTTAGTGCTGGAAAGGGAGGGTATGAACTCATGGCTAACCTGGACTACAGTTAAATTTCAGGCTGGCATGTAAACCTTAGAGACCTTGTATCATATATCCAAGATCCACAGGCTGGAGATGGCTCAGCAGTTAAGAGTACTTTTTGCTCTTGAAGAGGACCTCAGTTCTGATCTAATCACCCACATTAGGTGACTCACAGGCAACTGTTCCAGGAGATTCAATGTCCTCTTTTGGCCCCTGAGGGCATCTATCTATCTATCTATCTATCTATCTATCTATCTATCTATCTATCTCACACACACACCACTACACAAATAAAAACATTCTATTTTATTTTTTTCAGACAGGGTCTCTCTAAGTAACCTTGGCTATCCTGAAATTTGCTATGTAGACCAGGCTGGCCTCCAACATACAAAGATCCTCCTGTCTCTGCTTTCCAAGCCCTGGGATTAAAGGTACCCATCACCACACACAGCAAAATCATTATTAAAAAAATCAGAGACAACTGGGGATATAGTTTGCTGGTAGAATACTTTTCTGGCTTGTGCAAGGCACTAGTTCAACTTTCACCACACACACATGAAGATGTAAAGTAAAAAACTGACTGGGTGATGGTGGTGCACACCTTAAATCCCAGCACTTGGGCGGCAGAGGTAGGCAAATCTCTGAGTTTGAGGCCAGCCTGGCCTACAGAGAAAATTCTAGCACAGCCAGGGCTATACAGAGAAACATCATCTCAAAAAAGAAAACCAAACAAAATAACAACAAAACCCCCAATAATAATAGGTGTATCCTTATACCAGACACAAATAAAACAGGAAGAATCATCAAAATATTAAGGACACACATAACTAAGAGCAGTGTAGTGGCATTGCCCTTTTATCTCAGTATTAGAAAGGCTGAAGCAGGAGGCCAGTACAACCTGTAACAGCAAGATACTGTCTCACCTACCTTCTTCCCCAACACCCACAATGAAACAGCTTGTTTCTGGATTTTTGTTCTCCTAGTTCTAATCGACCAGTAGCTTAATACTCAAAAAGCTGATGGAAAAGAGACTACAAAGGTCCTCAAGCAAGCCAGACATGGTGGCTCATGCCTGTAATTCTAGCACTTGGGAGGTTGAGGCAGGAGGATTGTTACAAGTTCCTACCCAACCTATAGAGTGAGACTTCACTCCCACCTCCACCACTGCCACCCCTGAGAAAGGGTTTTTCTTTGTAGCCCTGGCTATCCTGGAACTCACTCTGTAGACCAGTGTCTGTATACCACTCTGGTGTCAAATTCAGAGCTCCACCTGCCTCCAGGATGCTGGGATTAAAGGAGTGCAATGCCGCCACCACCTGGTGAGACTCTGTCTTAAAAATGTATTGCAGACCCAGAGAGATGGCTCAGTGGTAAAGAACATTTGTTCTACAATCATGAAGACTAGAGTCAGATCCCAGCATATGCATAATAAGCTGAGTATCCAAATATCACTAACAGCAGACCTGAGCAAAACAGAGAGAGGAGGATTGCTGGATCTTGCTGGCTTCATGCCAAACAAGACCAAGGTGCAGGTTCAAAAAGAGAACCTGCCTCAAAGGAATACGCAGAGAATGAGAGAAAAGGACAACCAAAGCCTCCTAGTCTCTGTGCCTGCACATAGGCACACACGCACACACACACACTTTTAAGGGACAGAATTTATATGTGATGGCTTTCATGTGATGGTTATGTAATGATATAGACAAATCAAGGTTGCAGATAGGCTACACGCCCCCTTAAATTGAGCTAATATAACACTAGTTTCTGTATACTGGTTCTTATGCCTACATGAATTTTGTTTCTGTTGCTCTCCTTGTGGAACTCCTGTCCCCTTGAGGTCTTTCTATCTTCTCCTTCTTTCATGAGATTCCCTGCATTCTGCCCAAAGCTTGGCTATGAGCCTCAGCTTCTGCTTTCACACCTCGCTGTGTTAGAGTCTTTCAGAGGCCCTCTGTGGAAGGCTTCTGTCCTCTTCCCTGTTCCCTCCCTCTTCCAGTGTATGTCCTGTTTGCCTTTCTGAGTGCAGATTGATCATATTACCCAGGGTACTCCTTCTTGCTTAGCTTCTTTAGGTGTACAGATTTTAGTGTATTTATCCTATATTATATGTTTAATATCCACGTAAAAGTGAGTATATACCATGTGTGTCTTTCTGCTTCTGGGATACCTCACTCAGGATGATATTTTAGAGGAATATCGAATGGAAAAGAAACACTTAAAGAAATGCTCAACCTCCTTAGTCACCAGGAAGATGTAAATCAGAACAACCCTGAGATTTCACCTTACACCCATCAGAATGGCTAAGATCAACAACTCACGTGACAACACATGCTGGAGAGGTTATGGAGAAAGGGGAACACTCTTCCACTGCTGGTGGGAATTAAACTTATACAACCACTTTAGAAATCAACCTGGCATTTTCTCAGACAATTAGGAATAGCGCTTCCTCAAGATGTAGCTATACCACTCCTAGGCATATATCCAAAGTATGCACAAGTATACAACATGGGCTTTTGCTAAACCATGTTTGTAGCAGCTTTATTCATAATAGCGAGAATCTGGAAACAACCCAGATGTTCCTCAACTGAGGAATGGATACAGAAATTGTGGTACATCTACACAATGGAATATTACTCAGCAATGAAAAACAAGGATATAATGAAATTTGCAGACAAATGGTGGGAACTAGAAAAGATCATCCTGAGTGAGGATTTTCATTTCTTGATAACAACATCTTTCCAACAAACAAACATACTTGGCAAAATTTTAAAAGAGGCTATTACGACTAAGGTTTGTTGTTTTTATTATTTTAGACAGGGTCCTAGATATAGTCCTGGCTGGCCTGGAACTTACTATGTAGATCAGGATTTACCTTGCCTGTTTTTTTAAACCTTTCAAATGAACTATCTCAATACTTCTCTTATCTCAAATCTCTAGAATTACAAAAATAGTAATATGTAGGCTCCAAAATACTTTTTCTGATTGATTTTCTTGAGACAGGGTCTTTATCATATTGTCCAGGTTGGTCCCAAACTCCAAAGTATTTTAGTAGCTAGGACTACAGGCATGCGCCATTATGTCTTGCTTTAAATATTATCTTTCTGACACAGGGTTTCTCTGTGTAGACCTGGCTGTCCTAGAACTCTGATTTGTATATCAGGCTGGCCTTGAACTCACAGAGATCCTCCTGCCTCTGCCTCAAAGTTCTGGGATTAAAGGCATGTGCCACCACTGCCCAGCTATATATTCATGTTTAAGCACTTAGTGTGAGACAGGTACAGCGATCTACATAGG
>NW_026585683.1:0-12609 GCF_907164565.1 Psammomys obesus
TTTGGCTGTGGGTCTCTGCATCTGCTTTCATTATCTGCCGGATGAAGCTTCTCAGATGGCAGTTATGTTAGTCTTCTGTCTACAAGCATACCAGAGTATTATTAATAGTGCCAGTAGTTGGGTGTCTCCCATGGGTTAGGTCTGATGTTGTGCCAGTCATTGGTTGGCCATTTCCTCAATCTCTGTTCCATCTTTTATTCTTGCATATATTGTAGGCAAAAAATTTGGGTCAAGGGTTTTGTGAGTTGGTTGGTGTCCCCCTCCCTCCACTGGCTACAAGATGTGTCCACTTCAGTCTCAATATCCCTGCTGTTAGGCATCTCAGCCAGGCTCACACCCCCATATTTTCCCAGGTACCTCCAGAATTCCAGGTCTTCATCTTATCTCAGAGATGCTGCAACACCAATTTCCCTTCTTTCCTAGCCCTCTCACCCCAATCCGCACATTTCCCACACCTGATCCCCTGTTCTGTTCCTCTCTTCACCCCCTCTCCCACACATCTCCTCTCTCCCTCCACTTCCCATGTCTGTCTCCTTCTTAGTGGGATTCAAGTATCCTCTCTTCTACCCTCCATGTTACTTAGTTTATTTAGGTCTGTGGATTGTACCAGGGTTATCCTGTACTATATGGCTAATATCCCAGGTTAGTTATTTTTGTAGACTCTCTCTAATCTCTCTGTGTTCTCATGGATCATTACATAAATTGGGACCAGGGTATCACAAAAGTGTAACACACTGTGTCCTGTCAGGTGGTACATACTTTCACTTTGATTACTTGTAATCAGTGTTTTCCAGGCTTTTCTACTACAGTGTTAATACCTGCATCCCCATGAGTACCTTGACACTCTGTGTCTTGGTCCTCATCAGAAGGTTAATGCATTTGCCATACACTTACATCAATATGGATTCATGATTTATGTGCCTTCTGTAGTGGACTGGACTGTTAATGTTTGTTTTAGTCTGCTGGGGCTAAGTGACAAATGACTTATAAACAAAAGCTTTACTTTTCACAGTTGTAAACTCTGGAAAGTCTGAAGTTAAATTATAAGGTCTAGTTGGGGGCATGCTTGTCTACAGTCCTGTTCTCACTTTAACCTCAGTGTTCTAAAGGGCCACATGATTTTATAGGATCTCTTCAATAAGGTTATGAACCTATTTATAAGGGCTTCACCTCCCAGACCTGAGTACCTCCCAAAGATCTCATGCAGTTCTGTTACTTTGGGTCTCAGGACTTCAATATAGGAATTTTGGGAGGACATAGATATGCAGATCATTTTGATGTTTAAATTGTTTTGTCATTTGACCAATGAGAGCTCATATATCTGGCTTCTGTGTCTTTTTTTCATTCCATTTTCATATTGATTTTACTAATTACACTTTATTCACTTTGAATCCCTCCATACCCCTCCCTCCTTCTCTCCCAATCCCATTCTCCCTCCTCCTTCTCCACACATGTGCCTCCCCAAGTCCACTGATAGGGAAGGTCCTCCTCTCCCTTCCCATGATCATTGTCTATCAGGGCTCATCACTGTCTTCCTCTGTGGTCTGGTAAGGTTGCTTCCCCCTCAGGGGGAGGTGATCAAAGAGCAGGCCAATCAGTTCATGTCAGAGACAGTCCCAGTTCCCATTACAATGGAACCCACTTGGACATTGAACTGCCATGGGCAACATCTGTGCAGGTTTCTAGTTTATTTCCATCAATGGTCCTTGGTTGGAGTATAAGTCTCAGAAAAGACCCCTGTGCCAGATTTTTTTTTAGTTCTCTTGTTCTCCTTGTGGAGCACCTGACCTCTCCAGGTCTTATTATTTCCTAATTCTTTCATGAAGTGCTCTGCACTCTGCCCAAAATTTGGCTACAAGTCTCAGCATCTTCTATGATACCCTGCAGGGTAGAGCCTTTCAGATTCCCTCTGTACTAGGCTCCTGTCATGTTCCCTGTTTTCTCCCTCTTCTGATGTCCATCCTCTTTGCCTTTCTGAATGAGGATTCAGCATCTTAGCCAGAGTCCTCCTCCTCCTTCATAAGTTTCTTTAGTTGTACAGATTTTAGTATGTTTATCCTATATTATATATCTAGTATCCACTTATGATTGAGTATACACCCTGTGTGTCTTTCTGCTGCTGGGATAACTAACTCAGGATGATCTTTTCCAGTTCCCACCATTTGCCTGCAATTTTCATGATTTCCTTTCTTGTTGTTGTTGTTGAGTAATATTCCATTATGTAGATGTACCACAATTTTTGAATCCATTCCTCACTTGAGGGGCATCTCGGTTGTTTCCAACTTCTGACTATTACAAATAAAACTGTTACAAACATGGTTGGACAAATGTCTTTGTTGTATACTTGAGCATCTTTTGGATATATGCTTAGGAGTGGTACAGCTGAATCTTGAGGAAGCAGTATTCCTAATTGTCTGAGAAAATGCCAGATTGATTTCCAATGTGATGTACAAGTTTACATTCTTACCAGGAGTGAAGGAGGGTTCCTCTTTCTCAATATCCTATTCATCATGTATTGTCACTTGAGCATTAGATCTTAGCTCTTCTGATGGGTGTAAGGTGAAATCTGAGGGTTGTTTTGATTTGCATTTCCCTGATGATTAAGGGCATTGAGCATTTAAGTGTTTCTCTGCCATGCCTCTATTGAGAATTCTCTGATTAGCTTTGTACCCCATTTTTTTAATTGAATTATTTGATTTATTGCTCTTTAACTTCTTGAGTTCTCTATATATTCTGGATATTGGCCCTCTGTCAGATATAGAGTTAGTGAACATCCTTTGCCAATCTGTAGACAGTATCTTTTGCTTTATAGAAGCTTTTCAGTTTCATGATGTCCCATTTATTGATTGTTGCTTAAAGCCTGTGCTGTTGGTGTTTGGTTACACCAGCGAAGACACAAGAACTGAGAAAGAGATTTTCCTGGCACAGGCAAGAAGAGCATAAGAGTCCTTTCCAAAGCAATGGTTTTCTTCAACAAAGCAAGCACCAGAATTTAACTTAGGGCATATGGATAAGTTCAAATGTGGGTTTGCCTACTCAGAGCCATTCTAAATTAAGTCCTATTCTGAATGTGATTATAATGTAAAAATAAGAGATAAAAAGGAACTCTTGGCTCAAAGTCATGCAGAAATAAATTTCAAATTTTTAAAATTATGGACAGAAATGCCCCTCGAATGTTTACTTTTGACCACAAGTTTTTAGCTGAAAATGAAGTAAATGAGGCCATGAAAGTAGATTGCTCAGGGAGCAAGGCCATCTGGTAATAATGTCTGGTCTATGAGGGAGATATTACAATGCTACAGTTCTCACTTACAGAAAGGAAAGAGAGCACAATTTCAGAAAACTTCTAACGTCCCTGTGTACACTATCCCTCAGGAAAAAAATCTATAATTTGAAAGATAGTTTGCATTTTGAAATCATTTTGATACATGATATTCCTAGATAGCCATGCCTGTTTTAGAAGTGTCCATTGAGCTGGGCATGGTGGCACACACCTGTAATCCCAGCACTCAAGGAGGAAGAGGCAAACAGATTTATGTGATTTTGAGCATGGGTGGGTCTACAAAGTGAGTCCAGAACAGCCGAAGCTACACAAGAAAATTGTGTCTCAAAAATAAACAGAGAGCACACTCTGTGGAACAATCTGGCCTCAGTCTCAGAGAGATCAGCCTTCCACTGAATCCTAGGCTTAGGATGACAGGGATGCACTTCTGAGCCAAGCTATGATTTTTAAGTGGTCTATCCTTGAATCAAGAAATTAAAGGATAAAATAAGTTATACAGAGGAAACATTTTTCTTTTAATAAACAACAATAAGTCTTCAAATTCTACAAAAATTCTCTGTCATCTATAAGTGGCTGCATTGCTTTGTTAATTTCATAATTTATAACTGGATACTAGGCATATAATATAGGATAACCATCCTAAAATCTGTACAGCTAAAGAAGCTAATCAGGAAGGAGGACCTGGGGTAAGATTCAGGAAGGCAAACGGGATGGACATCAGAAGACAGAGAAAACAGGAAACTGGACAGGAACCTACCACAGAGGGCCTCTGAAAGACTCTATCCAGCAGGGTATCAAAACATATGCTGAGACTCATAAGGTTGCTGAGACCAACCTTTGGGCAGAGTGCAGGTAATCTTATGAAAAAAGGGGGAGATAGAAAGACCTGGAGGGGACAGGAGCTCTACAAGGAGAGCAATAGAACCAAAAATATGGGCATAGGGATTTTTGGAGACTCATACCCCAAAGCAGGACTATGAATGGAGATAATGTAGTATCCCTGACAGATTTAGCATATTGCAGCTCAGTGTCCAAGAGGGTACTCTAGTAATGGGAACAAGGACTGACTCTGACATGAACTCAGTGCCTGGCTCTTTGATCACTTATGCCTGTGAGGGGAACCAGTCCACAGACAATGAAGACAGTCTGGATGAGACCTGATAGACTGGGTTCAGATGGAAGGACAGAAGTACATCCCCTATCAGTGGACTGGGGGAGGAGCATAGAAGAGGGAGAGAGGAAAGGATTGGGAGGGGATGAGGAAGGGTCTATAGCAGGGATACAAAGTGAATAAACTGTAATCAATAAAAATAAAACATTTAAAAAATGCTGGAGTGTGTTTGTGTGTACATACATATGTTATGGTGTATACATGCTAGTGAGAGTACAACTTATTGCTATTTATTATCTACATCCCACATGTAAGTTCTTGACATGAAACACAAAGAGTCTTTTGGCCAGTGACGACACTGGCCCTTATTTATGCTGAAAAATTATTTACGTATCTGCTGGTGTGTGAGTTTGCATATACAGCAGCCCGAGTATAGAAACATTAGAAAAATCTGTAGCAGTGATATGCACTACTCAGGGATTGGGCTCAAATCATCAGGCTTAGCAATAACTAAATTTACCCACTTAGAAAATTCTCTGACATTCACTTGTAGTTCTGAGAAAGTCTATGAACAGGCTTTACTCCTAAGAAAGAACCATCAAATTCCAAAATAAGACAGGAGTGTATAATTTTCATTTGCAAGTAGCATTTATTATTCAAATCATTTCATTTTCTTCCAACCTCAGATGACAATATATTCAAAATCTGAATAAAATATAATATTGTACTGATGTAATATTTCAACTAATTTTTATACATCTCAATGAGCTCAGTGGTAAGAGTTTGTGGTATGCAAAACTGACAACATAAAGTTGAAGATCATATAAGCATGACCAAAATAAACCCCACAAAGTGTCACACACTCTTCATATATCTTTCATAGCCTAAGAATGAATAGTCCACTAAACACACAACATGTTTTGAAATAAATCTCATTGCTGTTACATTAACTAACTCCTCTAGATAAATCTCTGAGAAGGCTAGATAAATCTCTAAGAAAGCAAGATAAATCTCTAGGAAGATGATGTGCCATATAGTAAATATGGGAACATGTGGAAGCATGGAACTTCAAACAATATATACATACATACACACACACACATACTATTAAGCATTAATTAATTACTGATATTCAAGCAAGGCTTAAAAACAAACATTTTAAATGAATTTGTGAAAACATAAAAAAACCCACACATTCTCAGAGACCCTTCCTTAAAAACTGATCACACACTGCCTGATATAAATAAGCAATGGACCACATAGATTTTGGCGATCCCATTCTATACATTAAACAGAAAAATAACTATTACCAAGTTGAAATGCATTAAAACATAAATAGCCATCACAGAAGGAATATCAGAACAAAGTAATAAACTTCTGTGAATGAATTTGCTACACAATCCCTACTCCAATGTTTCAAAATTCAGACCACAATCACAGTTGGTGATCTTCTCCATTACACTTAAGGGAACATGGTAAATAATTTACTTCCTGCAATGCTATGATAAAAACAGATTCGAAAAAGTTCCTTTTCTTGAAAATAAATATATTTATTATGTCCAAAATAATCAACTCTTTTGTATAAATAGGGTTCCTCTCTTCTATGAATTCTTTTGTACTTCCTGACATCGTAATGATATACAAAGATTTAACATATTTACAGTACTAGAGACATGGCTTTGCAGTTAAGACAATTTCATTCCCAGGACCTAGATTAGGTTTGACAACTTTCTATAATTCCTGGTATGAGAAGATCTCATCTTAAGAAGACTAGATGAGAAGGTCTGATCTTCATGGAAACTAGAATGGAGGGGCACATAAACACACAAAGACAAAATGTTATCACATAATGGAAATTAAAACAAATTCTTAAACAAATATATGCTTACTCATGAATGTTTTACTTATATAAGCATTCATTACTGAACTCGGGTGTTGAGGCAACTACAGGCTTACCTACAAATGTTTTCTTCATTATGAATTCTTTCATGTAACAGAAATCAAACAAATAGGTTTGAAGTCAGAGAAATGAGTCATTCTCAGTTAGTGGTATCATTTGGGAAATTTTAAGAAATGTATCCCTGCTGGAGAAAGTATGTTATTTGGGGTGCGCTTGATAGTTTTCAGCTTCATACCTTCTGTAGTTCCCTCTCTGCTTCATGCTGAAGGTGGAGGTTGTGAGCTCCAAGCTTCCTACTTTAGCTGCCATGTATGACACTTGTGTTGCCAAATTTATAGTGATCCCATTTCCTGTCATATCATAAGGCAAAGTAAAGACATTTGGAAGTTGCCTTAGACATTGTGTTTGGTCACAGAAAATGCATTAATATGCACATATAAATTTTACAACTGGATGATTTATTTCATGAAATTGAACTGAGTTGTGAAATAAAAAAGGATTACCTTATTTTTCAATTCATATGCCTTTGGTCCATATGTGATTTCAATTGGAAACAAAATAAGGATGGATGTCACAAATGCATGCATACATTGTTGATACTTGTTAGAATTTTCCTCCAAAATATTCTAGTGTAATTGAATGCAAGTTGGTGGGACAAAGATCTTTAAAAATCTTTTTTTTTTCTAATAGATGTTCTACAGAAAGAGTTGTTTTAGGTTCTCAAAGACAACTGTGATATGCAAAAGCTTTAAGATGTAGCCCACACAGTAAAGCTTTTACTCTCATATAATGGTAGCATGAAGCAGAAAACCTTACCATACTGACTACATTAATGGGGTTTCTCTACAGCATGACTTTTTCTCATGATTTTAAAGAAAACCCTATGAAAAGGGTTTACCACATTGTTTATTCAGAGGATTTCACTGCAGTGTGTGTTCTTTTATGTATTTGGAGATAACTGTATTAAGAAAAGGCTTTATCACATTGAAGACATGTATAAGGTTTCTCTCTGCTCTCTGACCATTTGTATACTTGAAGATGACTTTGATATACAAAACATGTGTGGGAACATGCAAAACAATTTGTTCTAAGTAGTTTAGCTACCAGCCTTCATTGATTTATAGGGACAACATAAGTTTAAGTTCATAGTCCCTAGGAAAGCTGTAGACTTCACAATAGCTGACCGGCTTTAATTACTTAACTTTTGTTGCCCAAAACATGACTGTTCCATACCTTGATTTCTGGTCCCCTAACATAATGACTGACCCAAACCACAGATTCTCTATCCTAAAACATAATATCTTTTCCTAACCACCAAAGAACAAATGGATATGATTGTTTTGACTGTAAAACCTACATTTTGCATTAGGTGACTTCCTCAATGATGTAAACAAATCTCATATCCCTAAACCATGACTGATGGAAAAAATTCAGTTGTAACACAGTAAAGATGTTTATGATTTTCAAGCTCAGAACCCTTGGAACTTTCTGGCTCATTGAATGGGTAGGCATCACAGTTCAACATTATGTGTCCCTACTCAAACTGGATGACAATAATTTTTTTCATCTGTACTGACCTGTTTGAGTTGTATTGGATTCAGTGGACAGAAGAACACTAAAGCCTTACAATATTGATTATATTCTCAGATTCTCTCTCCAGTTTGAAACTTTTATGATGATGTAGAATATAGATATGTGCAAAGGTGTCCGATTTTAACACATTAATAAAGTTTCACTCTGTATGAATTCTTTCATGATGAAAAAGATTATACAAATGTGGAGTAGCTTCACCATGTAAATACACTCATAGTCTTTCATTCCAGTGTGAATTCTTTCATGACATTAAAGATGATTGTGAAGAGCAAATTTTTATTAAGAGATGACTGTTATGTGAAAAGGCTTTACCACATAGATCACATTATTAAGGTTTCTCTCAAGGGTGTGGTCTTTTGTGTATTAGGAGATGACTGTTACATGCAAAGACTTTACCACATTGATTACATCAATAAGAGTTCTCTCCAGTGTGGGTTCTTTTTTGTATTAGGAGACTACTGTTACATGCAATGGCTTTACCACCTTAGTAACATTCATAGGGTTTCTCTCTAGTATGCTTTCTTTATGTCATAGGGGATTACTATCATGTCAAAATTCTTTGTCACATTGGTTGTATTGATAAAGTTTCTATCCATTGTGCTTCTTCTACCTACATGAAGATTATTACGGCATGCAAAGTTTTTGATACATTGGTTATATTCATAGGGTTTCACTACAATAAATGTTCTTGTTCAAGATAAGTGTTAAATGAAAAGACTTCATGACATTAGTTATATTCATAAGAATTTTCTGCAACAAATATTTTTATGTCCTAGGAGAACACTGTTATCTGCAAAGGTTTTAACACATTGGTTACAATCATAATGTTTCTGTCCAGTGTGAGTTCTTTTATGTATTAGGAGATGACTGTTATGTATAAAGGCTTTACTGCATTGGTTACATTCATAAGGTTTCTCTCTAGTGTGAGTTCTTTTATGTCTTAGAAGAACACTGTTATCTGCAAAGGCTTTACCACATTGGTTACATTCATAGGGTTTCTCTCCAGTGTGAGTTCTTTTATGTATTAGGAGATGACTGTTCTGTGCAAAGGCTTTAACCACATTGGATACATTCATACGGTTTTTCTCCAGTGTGAGTTATTTTATGTACTAGGAGAATACTGCTCTGTGCAAAGGCTTTACCACATTGGTAATATTCATAAGGTTTCTCTCCAGTGTGAGTTCTTTTATGTTTTTGTAGATCATTGTTACATGCAAAGGCTTTACCACATTGGATACATTCATAAGGTTTTTCTCCAGTGTGAGTTCTTTTATGTACTAGGAGACTACTTTTCTGTGAAAAGGCTTTATCACACCGGATACATTCATAAGGTTTCTTTCCAGTGTGAGTTCTTTTATGTTTTTGGAGATCACTGTTACGTGCAAAGGCTTTACCACATTGGTTACATTCATAAGGTTTCTCTCCAGTGTGAGTTCGTTCATGTACTAGAAGTTTACTGTTATATGCAAAGGCTTTACCACAGTGGTTACATTCATAAGGTTTCTCTCCATTTTGAGTTCCTTTATGTCTTAGGAGATCACTGTTAGTTGCATAGGCTTTACCACATTGGTTACATTCATGACGTTTCTCTTCTCTATGTATCCTTTAAAGTCTTAGGACATGACTTTTATGCGCAAAGGCATTACTATATTGGCTACATTCATAGTGATCCGCACCAGTATGCATACTTTTACATGTGTGGGGATTACTGTGATGTGCAAAGACTTCATATTGAGTATCTTCAGGGAGTTTGTCAGCACAATGTTTGTTTTCATACCTGCAAAGATAATTGGCACATATGACAGCTTTTCCACATTCAGTACACTAATGGATGTTTTTGCCACATGCCTTAATTTTGCAATTTTAATTAAAGGTAAAGAAGAATTACATTTTGAGTTTTCATCATTATTTTTATATTCACGGTGTTCTCCTTCACTATGGGTTGTTTTGCATATTTGAAAATACCTGTGATGATAAAAATATTTGTTACCTGGCTAACATTTATCATATACTTTATTCTATAAGATGTTTTATCACATATTTGTAGAAATCTGTAACACCTCAGAGCTTTAACACAATGACTAGATTAATAAATTTCTCCATACTGTGAGCCATACTAAATATGTAAAGATAACTGTGAGAAAAAAAATAATTTGTATATACCTAAAATTATTTTTTTTTGCACTGTGATTTTGTGAGAATTCCTAATGAAGGTGAAAAACCAGTTAATTGATGATGGTGTATATTGTGTGAAAGTATGCCAGTATATCTGAATGCTAACTGTTGAGCCAGCAATCAGCTAAGTACTGACAAAATCATAGGATTGTTAGTTCTATGGCCTATCACCAGTCCTATATTTTGTAAACATTTGTCCTTCCTTACTTATCTATTGGAAATAAGAAAGAGCTAATAAGTGATAGCAGAGCACAAAATGGAGGACAGAACTTCTGAGTGAGAGAGGGTTGCTGGGAAGAAGAAAGCAAATGACAGGCCACTCACCAGCATGACAGTGAGGTTAACAGATGGACATGAACATGAACAAAGAGGTAGAACTGGCCATGCATTGGGACACTGTGCTAGGTTTGTGTTAGGGAACAAAGGTGTTCAGAATTTGCCCAGTTAAATTGCCTAAGCTTTAAAATATTAAAAAAACCTTTCTGTCATTATTTGTATTGCTGGCAGCTCTAAATAGCCCTTATAAAACATAATAGGTATCAATTTTTAAATATCTAGGCAAAATGGGGACTACTATACCTTTTAGTTGTTCTGGGTGGTACATTGTTTCTTTCAATATACATATATTAAAATGACGTGTACTCACTGTGGTACATTATAATATAACTGACTATAAAAAGAATAATAATAAATGACATGATTTCATGATGCATTCACACATTTAATTTTTGTTCATCACAGACACATGCTATAGGGATTATGGTTTTTCCACAACAAAATTCTTGACTCTAAAAAACGGCCCTTCTCACAAAACTTAGGCATATTACCCAATTTACTATGGATGAGTTGATTAGTATAATGTTTTGGATATAATTTCATCACCTATTTACTGTGAATACATTTGGCAATATCTGAGTTGTAGTAGACTAAACAAATTTCAGTTTTACCTCATAGTGCTAATGAGTAAACAATTTAATCATTGATCTTGCATAAGTATGATTTCCTTGCATTCTTTCTTAGAGTGCCTTGCAAACACATATCAAACACTTAACATGGAGGTACATGGTTTAGTAACAAGTTAGTTATCATCAATAAATATACTTAAAACAGTTCATTTACACTGTCCCTTCTCTTTCAAACTTCCAGAACATTAAAATTTTCTCAGAACCATATTCATATCAGCTTACAATGAAAATTACCTTGCATGTCTTCTAGAACTTTGACAATGCTCTTCTATATTATGACTTTCCCAATTGTAGCCTAAAATACAGTAATAGAAAATGTATGATTTATTATTGGAAATAAGACAAAATTTAAGTCATGTTTTAGGGTCAGTCAAAGCACCATTCACCTCATTCTTCCTCATCCTCAAGAGAAATTACAGAAGCACTTCAATAATGAATAAAGAGTTTTCCCTATATGTTAAAAAGTAAAGAAAATTCACTGTCCTACCTATAGCATTGAGGTTCCTGTAGGTCTCCAGCATTACATCTTTGTAGAGATTCCTCTGGGAAGGATCTAGCAAAGCCCACTCTTCTTGAGTGAAATTCACATGCACATCAATGTAGGTCAATGCTGTCTAAAATATCCACACAAATGTACAACAGAAAGCATGATACTTACAATACTGGAAATGTATCCTTCATTTACAATATTTTCAATGTATTCTGGTGGTTCTTCTACTTAGTTTCTGGCACAAGTTGTAATGTAATCACCAACTCTTTTTAGGAGTAAACTCAATAGTGAGGTTCACCTCTCTAATTTCTGCATCCTTTTAGTATGATGTGGCCTTGCAATAGAAATGTCAATTAACAGATAAAGAGAGAGAGAGAGAAAGAGATCAGATCAACAGTACTGAGCCCACATGAGCGAAATAGTATAAAGGATTCCTGACTCTTATAAGAATGGGCAGGCTGAGTGTAATTTCTGATGACTTTAATTCCAAAATCACTCAGGAAACAGAGGCTGGTATATTCCACAGAGCTGGATGGTAGACTGCTCTTTGAAATAAGTTCCAGGACACTCAGGGGTACATAATAAGATCCTGAATAATATGCAAAAATTAATCAAACAAAATAAAAAAACTTAAAGATCTTTCTCAATTTTCTACAGAGTTATATATTCATTTGAGTTCTGCATAAATATCTAGAAAACTGAAGTGCCTCATTTTAAACTGTAATATTAATGTGATCTTTTTAAAATGAAATGTATGTTTGAACAATTACAAAAGGAATGTGAAAACTTTAGCAATTTAAATGTTGATCATAAATACTCACAAAACAAATCCAAGCACACATCAAAGATATACATGATGAACAAATTGGCTTACTCTCAGGCATACAGAGATGGTTCAACATATGAAAATCCATCAAAGTAATCTACTATATAAAGATACAGAAAGACAAAGATCACATGATCATCTCATTACATGAGAAAAAGCCTTTGACAAAGTCTAACACTCCTTCATGTTAAAAGACTTGGAGAAATCAGGCATACAAAGAATCAGGCACATAATATAATGAAGACAGTAAAAACATGCTGATAGCC
>NW_026585684.1:0-9735 GCF_907164565.1 Psammomys obesus
CACCTTCAGCAAAGTGGCCGGATACAAAATTAACTCAAAAAAATCAGTAGCACTCCTGTATACAAAAGACAAAAGGGCTGAGAAAGAAATTAGAGGAACAACACCATTCACAATAGCCACAAATGACATAAAGTACCTTGGTGTAACCCTAACCAAGGAAGTCAAAGACTTGTATGAAAAAAATTTCAAGTCTCTGAAGAAAGAATTAGAGGAAGATATGAGAAGATGGAAAGATCTCCCATGCTCATTGCTTGGCAGGATTAACATAGTAAAAATGGCCATCTTACCAAAAGCAATCTACAGATTCAATGCAATTCCCATCAAATTGCCAAAACAATTCTTTGCAGACCTGGAAAGAAAAATTCTCAACTTCGTATGGAATAACAAGAAACCGAGAATTGCTAAACAATCCTCTACAATAAAAGATCTTCCGGAGGTATCTCCATCCCTGATCTCAAGCTGTACTGTAGAGCAACAGTTATAAAAACTGCATGGTACTGGCATAGAAACAGAATGGTGGATCAATGGAATCGAACTGAAAACCCAGAAATAAACCCACACACTTACGGACACCTGATTTTTGACAAAGATGCCAAAACCATACAATGAAAAAAAGATAGCATCTTCAACAAATGGTGCTGGTCTAACTGGATGTCTACATGTATAAAAATGAAAATAGATCCATACTTATCACCCTGCACAAAACTGAATTCCAAGTGGATCAAAGACCTCAACATAAAACCAGACACATTAAATCGGCTAGAAAAAAAAGTGGGGAATACCCTAGAACTCATTGGTACAGGAGAAAACTTCCTGAACAGAACACCAACAGCACAGGCTCTAAGAGCAACAATCAATAAATGGGACCTCATGAAATTGAAAAGCTTCTGTAAAGCAAACGACACTGTCATCAAAACAAAGCGACTGCCTACAGATTGGGAAAGAATCATCACCAACCCTTTATCTGACAGAGGACTCATATCCAATATATATAAAGAACTAAATAAGCTGAAAAGCAATAAACCAAGTAATCCACTTAAAAAATGGGTAACAGAGCTAAAGAGAGAATTCTCTGTGGAGGAATATCGAATGGTAGAGAAGCATTAAAGAAATGCTCAACCTTATTAGCCATTAGGGAAATGCAAATCAAAACAACTCTGAGATTTCACCTTACACCCATCAGAATGGCCAAGATGAAAAACTCAAGGGACAACACATGCTGGAGAGGTTGTGGAGAAAAGGGAACCCTTCTCCACTGCTGGTGGGAATGTAAACTGATACAACCACTCTGGAAATCAATCTGGCACTTTCTCAGACAACTAGAAATAGCGCTTCCTCAAGATCCAGCCATACCACTCCTAGGCATATACCCAAAGGAGGCGCAAGTACACAAAAAGGACATTTGCTCAACCATGTTTGTAGCAGCTTTATTTGTAATAGCCAGAAGCTGGAAACAACCCAGATGCCCCTCAACTGAAGAATGGATGCAGAAACTGTGGTACATCTATACAATGGAGTATTACTCAGCAATGAAAAATAAGGAAATCATGAAATTTGCAGGTAAACGGTGGGACTGGAAAGGATCCTCATTGAGTGAGTTGTCCCAGAAGCAAAAAGACACGCATGGTATATACTCACTCATATAAACATACAACATAGAATAAACCCACTAAAATCTGTACATCTAAACAAACTAAGCAAGAGAGAGGACCCTAACTAAAATGTTCAATCCCCATCCTGAAAGGCAAAGAGTATGGACATCAGAAGAAAAAGAAAATAGGAAACAACCTCGGAACCTGCTACAGAGGCCCTCTGAAAGCCAGAAGAAAACAGGAAACAACCTTGAAACCTGCCACAGAGGGCCTCTGAAAACTTCTGTAGTATAGACTGTCAAAGCAGATGCTGAGCCTGATGGCCAACTGATGGGCAGAGTGAATTGAATTTTATGTAAGAAGTGGGAAATAGTAAGAGCTGGAGGGGATGGGAACTCCACAAGGAGAGCAACAGAACAAGATAATTTGAACACAGGGAACTTCCCAGAAAATCATACTCCAACCAAGGACTATTCGTGGAGATGACCTGGAACCCCTGCACAGGTGTAGCCCATGGCAGTTCAGTGTCCAAGTGAGTTACATAGTAATGGGAAGAGGGACTGCCTCTGACATAATCTGATTGGCCTGCTCGTTGATCACTTCCCCCTGAGGGGGGAGCAGCCTTACCAGGCCACAGTAGAGGACAATGCAGCCACTTTTGATGAGAACTGATAGACTAAGATCAGAAAGAAGAGGAGAACCTCCCCTATCAGTGGACTTGGGGAGTGGCATGCATGCAGAAAGGGGAGGGAGGGTGGGATCTGGAGGGGAGGAGAGAGGGGCTTATGGGGGGATACAAAATGAATAAAGTGTAATTAATAAAAAATTTTAAAAAAAGAAAGTATAGTTTCTCTAAAGTCTGGTCTTTGCAGAGAGAACTCCTACATGTGGTATTTTGACTGTTTTGCATATAATATCACCTTGGAGAAAGCGATGGATTAGATCTAGAAAATAAATATGAGGTTAAATTCTATGGACAGAAACTCCATACAATAATGTGTGGCATTTTCTTAGCTGGGTGTGATCGATAATTTAACATGTCAGCTCAGCATGGCTGTGGTGCCTTGATTTGGTTACCACCCTCAATGTTTCTGTGAAGTTGTTACTTAGATGTGATTTGTAGTTCACCAAGACAGTCAGTAACTACATGTCTTTTGAAGTTCTATGGAAAAGAAAGAATTTTGCCTCTAGGCTGCTTTAACTTAACAGCAAAGCATCAGATTATTCTTCAGATTCATACCTGCTGGCCTGCTTGATTTTTTTATTGCCATCGCCTAACAATCATGTAAGCCAATTTTTAAGCCTCTCTCTCTCTTTGTCTTTCTCTCTCTTATACATGCATGTTTTTCTGTATCTTTCTATTACAAGCTGAATATTTCTTTGAAGTAAAATATGTTATTTTCCTGTAACAAACCACATTGACTGATCATAAACATGCAACCCTTTTGATAGCTCCTTCATTAAGCTAGTAACTCCCAGGCAAGTTTAGCCACATAGGCAGGTTCCATCTTTCTTTTGTATGAATGTATGGTCCAAATAGATATATTCATTTGCCTTATTCTAACTACTTCATGACTTAACTAATAAGAAAGAAAAGGAATTGCTCATGAATTAGCTTCATGCCCAAAGTTAGTTAACATCTGTACACAGTGGCTTCTGATAATATTTCAACACTGGCTTTTACCCATTCCTACTGCCCTTGGCTCTGTCCTGCCCTGACCTTCATAGGTGACCCTCTACTCCATTGTTCCTTTGCTAACTCAAGTTCTCTTTCAGTCATCTGCTTCTCTCTCAAAGATTTAGGCAAATCTTAGAATCTACTCTCCCTATATCATATACCATTGCCCTCATGCACGTGTGTGTCAATGCCTCCTTCAGTTGTTGCTGTTTTCCCAAAGTACTATGTCTGATTAATGGGTTGTTGCTATTTTTCAAAAGTACTATGTCTGATTCATAGGTTGTCTACATAGGCTGTAGACTGTTAGGATAGCATTGTAGTAAAGGAAGATCCTTGTTGCTTGAGCTTTTCTAGTGAGATGTAAACAAAGGTCTATTCACCCCAGACAAAGCAACAATGTCAGTTCAAAGGAATGATACCATCCAAGTCTACCTTGGTGAATTCAGTGAGATTACTTAAGAAGCATAAATGAACGGTTACTTACAAGAGTCGATATGACCTCAAAACAGCTATGTCCCTGAAAAATTTCATCAACAGGGCTAGTAACCTCCCAAATACTGCACTGATGGAGCCCTCCCCTTTCTAAATCTCTTCTACATCTAATGTACTGGGGCAACTCTGGAGCCCAAATAAATTCTGAGATAATAGAACATCAGTTGAGAATCTGATGATATCACTCATTTTTATGATGGGATGTTAAAATGCCCAATACTGTGAGGGTAATAGTGGTGGCTGTCATTTCAAAAAGGTGATGCCTACGACATGAACAGAAGACATCATTCTACAATGTTTCACTCTTCCTTGGCCTTTACATTCTTTTTGGTCTCTTTTCCATAATGTTCCTTCCACTTTGGAGAGCTTGATACAGTTATATGGTTATATTTTTTCTGTTTAGAGATGGATTGCTATATCACAGCAGTATTCATTTATGCTCAGAAGCAGAATGACTAATTATAAGCCTTTGAAGTAACTGGTACCCATTATAAAAAGTTCGGAACAGCAATAATATTAGTGCTTAGTCATAAATGTTTAGAAGGCAATTAGGCAATTTGACAGGCATATCATTTCCATTAACCAAATCAAGAGCAGTAGTTTCTCCACTAGGGCCTATGGCCTCCCAGCTTCAGTTCTTTGTCTTGTCAGTAACAAATGCTGCTCCTCATGTTAAGTAGCCCTTAAATCTAGTAGAAAATAAAGTTATTTGTAGCCTCAGGTAATAATGCCACTATTATACCAGCAGACACATCTTGGTTTGCTAATAGCATCAACATGATACCTATAGTTAAGAAGGAATATTGGTGAGTGTTTTCTAGAAGGCTGCATAGCATGGTCTGCCTTCCCCAACTTAAAGATACCAGACAGCAGGAAGAAAGCTTCTAGCTGTTCCCAGTGTGATTTTTCCATGTCCTGCAATCTTAGTATATCATGTGGTGTTTTCATCAATGAGGTGTTCCTGTTTAGTTGTTGTATAAAACCAGCCATGGTGAAAATGTATAGTGTAGCAGGAATCAAAAGCCTACTTGCCATTTAATTCATGGAGATGTGGCCCACTTTTGGCAGTAAAAATTTTCATGTAGCAACAAAAGAAGCAATCCTATTGAAGTCCAGTTTGCTGAAACATTAAGTTTATTGAGCTTACTTTCCACAGCCTAGGTGAGGGTTTGTGTACAAGAATGTACAGCCTTAAACAGCTGTATTGCCAAGAAGTCCCATTCTCGCATGAATGGAAACTGCTTGAAAGTTTCACTGAAACCAAATTTTCTATATATTCTATCGAGGCCAGGTACACATAAGAAGGGTTATTGTGCAACTGGGGAGAAGCACAGGGTGGGGGGAGTGGTTATAATATCAAGTGATTGTCTTATCACAATACACCTTCCTGTAAGAGAATCTTTTTTACGAGTATTCAGTTTTTTAATATTTTATTTACATGTATACATTGTTATATCTGCATTTACACCTGCATGCCAGAAGAAGACACCAGATCATATTATAGATGGTTGTGAGCCACCATGTAGTTGTTGGAACCTCTGGAAGAGCAGCCAGTGCTCTTAACCTCTGAGCCATCTCTCCAGCCCCTATAAGGGAATTTTAATAGGCCAGGTTCATCTCTCACGCAGGAATTAATGGTATTTTGAATTCAAGATGGTAAGAGTTATGGCATGACTTAGAGGTCAATGCACCATGACAATCCCTAAATGTATCCAGAGGTTCTTTTGGTTTCTTCATTTAGTCCTCAGCCAAGTTAGGTAGAGGAGACAATGGAGAAGCAAATCACAAGTTCCTCTTAGATTTTGGTACTTTAATCTGTGCTCCAAAGTAGGTGGAACCTGAATTCCATTTGTATATATAATCTGGCACTTCTTGGAGTAAGGGAACTGTTTTAGGGAATTGAGTAAAATATATCTTGTACATACCTAAGGGGAAACCACATTTGAGACCCATGTACAGAAGGGGGTAAGAACAAAGGTGTTTGTAAGTTAGTAGGACTTATCTGAGGAAGCATGCACTATAGGACATCCACAATATAATAATGTATACCTGTGGTATAGGGACACAGATATATCAGAGCATTCATTAAGAGAAGCCACTTATTTAAGAAATCAATAGCCCTCTATAATAATAGTGAAAATGACTTTGAACTTGCTAATCAAGTCTTGTATCATGATGATTAAGATACCCAAATAAAGTGCACTGAGACTTTCTTGCTTTCTTGGTTCCTGGTTGTACAGAAAACCCATTCTAAGTTAAAGATTAGAGTAATTGTTCTTTATTCTGGGTATTACCTTGACTTTGTGTACTTTCCTCACATTTCTTTTGAATATATACCTGAGAAAGCCATTGAAAATTGCTTCACAGACTGGATTAAGTAATGTAGGTAAGGAATGTACCACTCTGAAGGAATATTACCTGATTTGGGAGAAAAGATTTCCCAGTATGAATCTTTTTCCAAAGAGGAAAAAGCAAATCACTAAAGGGAAGGAGTAGAGAACAATTGTGACTTGAAATACTACGTTCTTTCATTGTGCTTTGCTTTGTCTTTTATGTTCATATAAATGTTTGTTTTAAAAATAAGTGATATCTGAAAAGATAATCCATATTTATAGTTTGGAACATCTACTATTTTAAAGATTTTACCCAAAGTGATATAAAGATGCAATATATCTTCCACCAAACTCCAATTAATCAATTTTAACCCAGTGAGTTTAATTATGCCCATATGCACATGTGTGCAAAGACAACCACTAAGACATGGAAAGCCTATTAGTGGCCACACCCCCAAATAGGAAATAGATCTCCTTAACTAGGGGGCATCTTGGGAGTTCTTGGGAGTTCATATTGCAGTTTTGAACTGGATGATCTTGTGCACGTCTTGTGCAGGTAACCACAGGTGCTTTGATTTCACAAGTGCACCAGCCATGTCTTGTCCAGATGATAGCATTTTACAGCATTCCTTCAGATTTTGACACTTGCATTCCTTCTACCTCCTCTTCTAAGATGTTCTTGAGTCTTGGGGGATGGGGTGGGAAGTTCATTTACTTGTCTTAAGTATTACTGAACAGTCTATAATTTTTCACATCACTTTGAACAATAATGAGTCTCTATATTAATTGCTACCTAATGCAATAAAGCTCTCTTCTAAGATCATTTTTCTTTCTTCTTTCTTTCTTTCTTTCTTTCTTTCTTTCTTTCTTTCTTTTTCTTTCTTTCTTTCTTTCTTTCTTCTTTTTCTTTTTCTTTTTTTTTTTTTTGGAGAAAAAAATTACCTTAAATTCCCATGGTGTATCAAAGGACCCAAACTAACCAAAATGCCTTGGGGAAAGACTTTATATTTTTAAAATGATGGGGGAAATTCAATATTATATGCAAAAGCATCTGGGAAGCAGAAAATTGATGTATTCCATAAAAAGGCTTAGAGTGAAGCTTTTCTTTATTTTATTTTTTAAATTTTATTTCAGTTTATTTACTTTACATCCCAAGAATGCCCTCTTCTCCCTCTCCTGCCAGCCCTCCCCATTTCCTTCTTCTCTTTAACCCTCTCACTTACCCCTCAGAAAGGAGAGCCCCATCCTCCTCTATCTACCCTCAACAGCACTATTCACATCAGGACTGAACATATTCTCATCCTCTGAGGCTGGGTAAGGCAGCACTGCGATGGAGAAGTTATCCAAAAGCAGTCAATAGAGTCCATGTTAGAAACAGCCCTCCCCCTTTATTTGCCAGGAGACCCATATGAAAGCCAAGCCACCTCTCGACCACATATGTGCAGGGAGCCTAAGTCCAGAATATGCATGCTCCTTAGTTCATGTCTCAGTTTCTGTAAGCCCCCATGGGTCTGGATTAGTTGTCTCTGTTGGTTTTTTTATGAGGTTCCTGTCCCCTCTAGGTCCTTCCATCTTTCCCAGGACAGTTCCACAGGACCCTGGAACTATGGCCCATGCTTGGCTGTAAGTCAGAGCATCGGTCTGGATCCACTGCTGACTGGAACCTCCCAGACTGCAGTCAAGTTAAGCTCCTCTCTGAAAGCATAGCAGAGCATCATTAATAGTGCCAGGATCTGGCTTGCTCAGTGTCTTTAGCCATCAGTGAAATGCAAATCAAAATGACTCTGAGATTCCATCTTATACCAGTCAGCATGTCTAAGATCAAAACCTCAAGTGACAAACATGCTGGCGAGGATGTGTAGGAAGGGAGACATTATTCCATTGCTGGTGAGAGCGCAAACTTGTAAAACTTCTATGGAAATAAATCTGTCACTTTCTCAGATATTTTGGAATAGTTCTACCTCAAGACCGAGCTATACCACTCCTGGACATATACTCAAAAATGCTCCAAAATACAACAGGGACATTTGCTCAACTATGTTCATAGTGGCTTTATCTGTTATAGCCAGAATCTGGTAACAACCTAGATGTCCCTCAACCAAAGAATGGATATAGAAATTGTGGTGTATTTACACAATGGAACACTACTCAGCTATTAAAAAGAAGGGCATCATGAAATTTGCAGGCAAATGGATGGAACTAGAGACGATCATCCTGAGTGAGGTAACACAAACCCCCCAAAATGCACATGGTATGAACTCACTTAGACCTATACTACCAGATAACCTTACTACAATCCACAGACCCAAAGACACTAAGTAACAACAAAGGTCCAAGTGAGGGTGCTGAAATATCCCTCCGAAGGGGAAATAGAATAAACAGCAGAAGTGGATGAAGAGAAGGAAATGGACTGGAGATTGAATGGGGAGGGAAACATGGATGGGATCACATGTAGGGAGAATGGGGGTAGGTGATGAGAGGGCTAGGAACAAGAAGGGAAACTGAGGGGTCATCTCTTTGTTAAGCTGGAGGCCTGCAACAGTGTAGGCTCCTGGAAGGATAAGGGTGTGTCTCTAGTTGAGACTCCTGGTAGGGGAAACATGAAGAATGAAGTGACAACCTCCTAGCAGGGCAGGACTAGTAGAAGGAGCAGAACAACAACCCACCGACAAAACTTTTGATTCAAAAATTACCCTACCTACAAGAAGTGCAGGCATAAAGAGAGAACAAAGATTGAGGGAATGTCCAACTAATAACTGACCCAACCTGAGACCCACCCCATTGAACAGAGTGAAGCTTTATACACATGAAGCTAGTGCGCTCCAAAATAAGTATGCCCTAGCTCAGAGGGGTACAGAAAGTTTCACTGAGAAGCATAACGAAAAAAAAAGAAGCACATTTAAATATGAAAGCTTCTAGACGTTGGCTCTAGACCTTGACTCAAGTGCCTTCACTTAGCCTTTAGACTCCAGAGATCTTGTAATGAGAGGACAATTTTGGAAGACTTAAATTAATTAGAAGTAATTATAGTTGATCTGTACAAAGTTAGTCAAATATATGGATGTATTATCTAGGTTTTCCTTAAAAACTAAACTGGTAACTACAAAATGGTCAACTGCCTTGAGATTCCTACAAAAATCTTTGGACAGAGTATAATTCCAGTAATGCAAATGAAGCAAAAGGGGAAATGGCATAGATGACACATTTGCTATTCATAGCACAGCTCATCATCCTGCACATTACTGTGAAAACAAAATGCTGATTGAATCTAATTTATCAAGGAGCTGGCTAAAATCATTTAAGCCACTGAGACGATTAGAACATGGAGTTAATATTCACTCGGTGTAATGATCTATAGTTAATAAAAATTTCAGCTTGCCAAACCAAAAACAAACAAAAGAGATAGTGGGTAAGGACAAGTACAAAGAAGTAATACAAGTGGCTGGAATAATAATAGATGAGCTGCTATTGCAGAGGTTTACTCTGTGCCAATCACCATACTAAGCATTTTGCATATATTATCTTAATTTTTTCAAATCCCTGTGGAGGAAAGCTGTCTGTCCTACTCTTGGCTCCATGGTAAAGTAGAATTCTGGGAAATGTTGAGACAATGAAGGGTAGCTAAAATTTCAATCTATTC
>NW_026585685.1:0-14056 GCF_907164565.1 Psammomys obesus
CCAGTCACCAGGCAGCTCCACCCAGGCATGGCCAACACAGGAAGCAGGTTGTATTGGGAGCTGGGTTAATGTAGGGTGACCCTGGAGATGGCAAGAAAGAGAAACCCAGTGATTTACCCGTGCCCAGTTTTCTCCACCACCCATTCATAACACAGATCACAAGACACGAGGCTCTTTCTCTGCAGCACTAAGCTGTAGACTTAAATTTATCACCAAACATACTTTATTTAGGGTTCTTAAACACCTTTACCTCCCTTCCATCCCCAGCCTTGGATAGGAGATTAGTTAGGGGAAAGGACTATGGACCTCTTTTATCTGATTCCTGCTGCTTAGAGTTGTAGGGTCTTTAAGGGATTACTAAATTCAGTCGTCAGGACACCAGCAGTCCAGTCCAAAGAACAACAGCAAGCAGCAACACAAAGTCAATGAAAGCTCCAAGACTCAGTTGGATTGCCCTGAGAAGTTTTCTGGAATGTTTCTCTCTGTGAAGTCAAGTGTTGAAGCATGAAGATCAGCACGGCAATGTTGATCCAAAGAGTGATGTCTAGCTCTTCGAGGGCCTCCATATGTGTCCTTTACTTAGAGTCCACCAATGTATGTTCTCAGCTGGCCAAAGTCACACCCCTTGCATGAGAGAGCTCACAGGAAAACCTCACATGCCCTCTCAGAAGCCAACCTACAGCAAAACTTCATGTGCCCAGATTGCAATAAAAAGGCATTTGACAAAACTGAGTCTTCAAGAAAACCAGAAACTTCCACAGCACTAAGGAACATATTTCAATGTCTATCAAAACACTGTCATGCTCCCAGGGTGTGGCTGTGTTCCAAGATTTCTTCTTTACCTAGATGCTAGGTCATTTTACCCGTGTTTCATAACAAATGGTCACAAACTGGGGTTTAAAGCAACCTTACCAGGCATGGTCAAGTGACACAAGCAGTTGTGGAATTAAGAGAAATGTTTTCTTAACTTGGTTATAAAAGGTGGGAATGAGGAGAGTCTCAGAATGAAGCATGAAGGGAGGGGTCTGGAGTTACTATGCTCTTGGGGACTATACTGCCCTCCTGAAACCACTACAGGTTCAGTGATCTGGGAAGATGGAGAATCTGTTACTTGGGATCTGTTTTGGACACTTCACTTATGGGCATGATTGAACCACGTTCATTTTGTTAAAATGTGATAGAACACAGATTTTAGCCAAGTGCTGTCTGACTGCCTGTGTGACCCAGTAAGTCCTGTCTTTTGAAATTCCTCAGCATTTCTTCCTTGAGGGTGTGGGACAGAGCCATTTAGTATAGGTCAGCCACAGCCTATATTGGAGTGAGATAGCATAGACGGTATATTGGAGTCACATACCATAGAAGAAAAGCACAACATTTAACTGATAGTGTCAGTACCCACAGCCTGATGTTTTTGTTGTTGTTTGTTTTTGTTTTAGCACAAATCCTTTATGTCAGGAATGTAGTTAAAAAATCTACCACATCAATGGAAACAACCTTTCTTAATACGCTCAGTGCTTCTTACGATCTGAATATGTCTTCGAAGACAAGAGCCTACTCAGTCTAGTCTCTTTTCCATCTCATTGGATTACAACACTATTATGAAATAATACTGTGCTTACTCCAGCTTTGCAGGAGGTATAGATGTGAAATAAGATTCCCTTCAAATTAGAGTGCATTTCTTCCTTTATGTTCTCTCAGGGTTGTCTTCTGCAGCCTTGGGTCCTGTACTAATCCAAGTGTGCTCTCCCACTGTGCATCTTTAAAACCAAATATTCTGTTTTAACTAGTTACTCTCCCAATCCATCTGAATAAAACAAACGAAAGAATTCCTTCACCACACATCTTCCTGCTTCCACTGTTTCTTGCTATCTCCTTTTTTTAGTGGACTGTGGTTTTGGTGACCAAAGGACATGGAGTAAATTCCTGTAGCTATTGTGTAGTTGTCTTTAGAGGGCTGTTGAGGGTAGAGGCTTGAGTTCAAATACATGGAGCTCTATCTAACATCAATCTGACCCAGCATTCTAAATCCTGAAGATTTTCATGTCAGGTATCTTCTGTAACAAAGACAAGGCAATGGAATGTTGAATTCACCCCTTTCTTATTAGTTTCTTTTTGTTTATGTGCATGGAGGGACATGACTCTCCAGGTGTTTTAGCCATTTCTAAATCACAGTGGTAATTTTTAACAAGTGATTGTGAGAGGAGACCTACAGGAAGAGAAAGGCGAATAAAAAGGGGCTACCTACATCCACGTGCTTCCCAGACACCCCTCTGGATATAATATCTGGGTTTCCTCTGATATATAGACATTACGTATGAGGGAAAGGGAAGGGCAACTATCCTTGATGGTGAGCAATCAGTTTTTTTTTTTTGCTAGTTTTAATTTTTATTAATTACAATTTATTCACATTGTATCCCCCCTGTAGCTTCCTCCCTCCTCCCCTTCCAATCCCACCCTCCCTCCCTCTTCTCCACCCATGCCCCTCCCCAAGTTCACTGATAGGGGAGGTCTTCCTCCCCTTCCTTCTGATCCTAGTCTAGAGCAATCAGCTTTTTTCTTTTTGTTATTAGTTACATTTTATTAACTCTATCCCAGCTATATCCTGCTCCCTCATTCCCTCCCAATCCCACCCTTCCTCCCTCATCTCCTCCCTGCCCCTTTCCAAGTCCACTGATTGGGGAGGACCTCCTCCCCTTTCATCTGACCCTGCTTTATCAGGTATCTTCAGGACTGGCTGCAAAATCCTCCTCTGGGGCCTAACAGGACTGCTCCTCCCTTGGGGGTGGGGAGGTCAAAGAGCCTGCCATTGAGTTCCTGTCAGAAATAGTTCATGTTCCCCTTCCTAGGGAAAACCAATTCGTTACTGAGCTACCACAGGCTATATCCATCCAAGCAGAGGTTCTAGGTTATATCCATACATGGTAGCAATCAACTTTTGAGACTCAACTTGTCACCTTAAGCAAGAAGAACTTTCTTGGGCAACACTGAAGAAGATGGACCAAGACAATGATTAATAGATCACCTATTGACAAATATTGCTTAATTATATTTACCAACTGCTCCTGGAGCAGGTCTTCCTCAGTTTACAGTAAGCTCTTATCAATAACATGAAAATAGACTTGGGGTCAACATATGCCTCTATTTGTGCTTCTTCCCACCAGGGCCATATTGAAGAGATCTTTTCTCCCCTCTGCATTTAGCCATTACTTTATTTTCTTAAATTAATTTTTTTTATAAATTACAGTTCATTCACTTTGTATCCCGGCTGTAGCCCCCTTCCTTATCCCCTCCCAATTCTGCCCTCTTCCCTTCTTCTCTTCCCTTGCCCCTCCCCCAGTCCACTGATAGGGGAGGTCTCATCAGGACTGGCTGCACTGTCTTCCTGTGTGGCCTGGTCGGGCTGCCCTACACTCAGAAGTAGATGATCAAAGAGCCAGCCACTGAGTTCATATCAGAGACAGTCCCTGTTTCTAGGGAACCCATTTGGATACTGAGCTGCCATGGGCTACATCTGAGCAGGGGTTCTAGGTTATCTCCATACATGGTCCTTGGTTGGAGTAATCAGTCTCAGAAAAGATCCCTGTGCCCAGATATTTTGGTTCTGTTGCTCTCCTTGTGGAGCTCCTGTCCCCTCCAGGGCTTTCTATCTCTCCCTTCTTTCATGAGATCCCCTGCACTCTGTCCAAAGTTTGGCTATGAGTCTCAGCATCTGCTTTAATACCCTGCCAGGTAGAGTCTTTCAGAGGCCCTCTGTGGTAGGCTCCCATCCTGTTCTCTGTTTTCTCCCTCTTGCGATGCCCATCCCATTTGTCTTTCTGAGTAAGGCTTGATCATGTTACTCAGGGTCTTCTTTCTTGATTAGCTTCTTTAGGTGTATAGATTTTAGTATGTTTATCCTATAGTATATCTTTAATATCCACTTATAAGTGAATATATACCATGTGTGTCTTTCTGCTTCTGGGATACTTCACTTAGGATGATCTTTTCTAGCTCCTACCACTTGCCTGCAAATTTCATGATTTCCTTGTTTTTAATTGCTGAGTAGTATTCCGTTGTGTAAATGTACCACAATTTCTGTATCCATTCCTCAACTGAGGGACATCTGCATTGTTTCCAGATTCTGGCTATTACAAATAAAGCTGCTATGAACATGGTTGAACAAATGTCCTTGTTGTATACCTGAGCATATTTTGGATATATGCCTAGGAGTGTTATAACAGGATCTGTTAGAAGAAACAGTGGGGAAGAGCTTTGAACTGATTGGCACAACTTCCTCAACAGAATACCAACAGTACAGGCTCTCAGATCAACAGTCAATAAATGGAACCTCATGAAACTGAAAATCTTCTTTAAAGCCCTATATCTGACAGATGGCTAATATCCAGAAAGTATAAAGAAATCAAGAAATTAAACAGCAACAAACCAAGTAATCCATTTAAAAATGGGCTACAGAGCTAAATAGAGAATTCTCAATAGAGGGATATCGAATAGCAGAGAAACACTTAAAGAAATGCTCAATGTCCTTAGTCATCAGGGAAATGCAAATTAAAAAGACCCTGAGATTTCACCTTCCACCCACTAGAATGGCTGAGATAAAATACTCAAGTGACAACACATGCTGGAGAGGATATGGAGAAAGGGGAACCCTCCTCCATTGCTGGTAGAAGTGTAAACTTGTACAACCACTTTGGAAATCAATCTGGCACTTTCTCAGACCATTATTTGTTTCTTTAATTGGTATCTAAAGATGGCTGCCTGAGTCCAGGCTTTTAACTTAGAAGTTCTGGTTACAAAATGCTGTGATTGCTGGTGCATAATGCACACCACTTAGAAATAGCATGCTTGGCAGTTAGTAATAGTATCGTACAGCTAGAGAGTTGTTGTGTTTTAGCCCGGGGTCTCCAGAGAAATGAAGCCAATATATATCCTAGGTATGAAATATATCCTATGTGTATACGTATCTCCTAAACATGTCAGAAATTATTAAATCAGCTTTACAATAGTAAGAACAGTTAAATCATACTCCAGAAACTACTTGGTCCTTGAAGCTAAATGCCTCAACAATTGTAGCAGTCATATCCCACAAGACCTAATGAAAAATTGATCTTTTTAAAAATCTAGTTTTCCGTTTAATTTTTATGTAAATTTATACACTGTGACACAAAAGTCACAACAAAATCTCTAGTTAGAGATTTGTGTAAGTCTTTCTTAATCCCACGGTAGATGTCACTCACTCTGAGGAGACAAACTGTACTTACTTAGTCTCAGGCAGGGGTGTGTCAGTAGTCTCACCCTGGAGCTGGAAGCCTGGAAGGAAGGCTCCTGAGATCCAGCTGGTCCCTAGTCCACGATGCAAGCTTGGAAAGAAGAAGGAGCCAGCAGCAGCACTGTCAATCAATCCAGATGCAAGGGAAGCAGGGCCAGCACTGTGGTGACAGATGCTCTTCCCGGACAGGACCTTCTTATCTGGGCTGTTAACAGAGGGCACCGCCCACAATTAGCATGTGCCTTCCCATCAATCAGTGCAACCAGCATACTTCTTGGAATGAGTCTCTTCCTGGCAATTTGACACTCAACCTAGCCATGATTAGGTGTCTCCTATGTCAGGACCAGGTAAGGGGGAGCTTCTTTTGCGGGGAAGGTTCCTCCTGAGCTAAAGAGAACATTCTGTCTTATAACTTAAAGATCAGCCTAAATTTAAAAGGTACAAAAAAAAATTTTTTTTGATTAACTTAAAATGAAGTTAAAACACTTTGTAGAAAAGTTGTCCTCATAGTCTGTGGGAGCCTCTTGTTCCATGGTGTGTAATTTTATATCTTTAACTATAAACAAATCCAACTTTGAAATATTTTTTTAATAGTGATAATCAGGTCTTTATCTTTGTCAGCTTGGGGTTGGAGCCAGGAGGAGTGCTGTGGAAGCCACAAGCTGTGGGACCTGGCAGAGGGCCATTGCCAGCTGTGTTTCTGCTGGCTGGGAGACAGCTCCAGGAGGGGGCGCTAGGCTCCAGGAGAGTGTGGTCGCTATCTTCCTGCTTTCCTGCTCACTTGGTTTCCTTTTTCCAGGAGTTGCATTGTCTTCTTTTTCAAGCTTAGAATGACACTGATCTTGTTTGATGCCCCTTTTACATTATGGGCGTATTTTAGAGTGGGGAGAAGTTGCCAGACCGAGATTTAATTTTGAAGGTATGACCATGACCACTGGTAGATGTCTCTTGCTCAAGTGGATAGTTCCACACTCGTTCACACGGGCACCATCTCAAAAAGACATGCAGTTGTGTGGAGACCATGTGTGTGGGAGGAAACACTGGGGGGAATGGAGGATGGATATGGTCATGATTATACGTCACTGTGTACAAAAATGAAATTCTCAAGAACAAAGAAAAATTAGCATCAAATCCTACAAGACCTAACCCCAAACCTGATCATTTTAAAATCTAGTTTTTCATTCAATTTTTATATAAATTTATATCATGTGACACAAAAAGTCATAACAAAACCTCTCTCAGCTCTAGTTAGAGATTTGTATAAGTCTTTCTTACTCTTGTACAGCCAGAGTGTGGACATGTAAATGATAAGGACAAAAGGAATGCCAGTACTTTAGTCTTTGTCCCTGAAGGTCATTCGGAACCCAGGGGAAAATCTCTAAAAGCACCACATTCCAGAGTGAACATTCCTTTGATAACAGATGCTGTGAAGATGCTAGAGGGAGAAGACAAACTCGAGTTTCTTGCAAAGAGGAGAATCATCAGGAGGCAAAATGTCTCTTACGCTTTAACAAAAAGTCACATGGTTATTAAGACCTTGACTCATCCCTGAAGATGACAATTGGTAGGGTAACCTCCCCACCACCAGATTTGGCTGAATTAGCATTCTAAAAGGTTAATCATTCGTCCTTTAACACCTAGTATGAAAGAATAACACTAAAACCAATCAGTTATGAGATTGTGAAACAAGACTGACCTCATTCAGTCAGGGGACCCAAAGACCTATAGCAGAGTCATCAGGTGACTGGTCTCAGCCAATTTAAAAGGGACTTTACTAACTAATCCAGTGGCTGTCAAACTCTAGGGAGTTCCTAATGAGTTTCACCTGGGCAGGGTGAGCACTACTTTCCAGAAAATGGTCAGAGTGAGCTGCAAGAGGGCCCTACCAGAAAGCGTCTCACCAAATAAGTACATGTACTTTCTTTCCCTTTAAAGGGGACACCAGAGGCCAACCGTAGATAACCAAATATAAAGATCTATGACACAGAGCTTCTGCTTTTAAAATTGTCCTGGTGGGATGTGACTCAGTGACATTTATGCTTCTTCCTTACTCTAGGACAGTTCTTTCTTGACTGCTACAAATTCTTCCCAGGATGCTCTAGTCTCAGATCAAAACTAATTTTGTATGGCTCTGAGTAAATGAGGATAGAACTCTCTGTCAGATTCCCTCCATCTCTGCCACCAAAGCCCCTATCACAGTTCTGTCATTTATCTACAGACTCAACATACCTTGCCTACCCTTTACACAGACTTGAAAATGTTTCCCTTAACTCTGACACCTCTCAGAGCTCAGACACTGATTGATCATACCTAGATCTCCCTGTTCTAATCACTGTCTGTGGTCTCAGAGGAACTTCTGGAAAGTAAACCAGGCCATTCCTGTTGTGATATAAAGGATTCTTTTCAGCCTTTTCTCTTCCGAAGAGGTGGGTTTTTTGTTTGTTTGTTTGTTTTTGTTTTTTAATGCCAGGCATACTGCCATCCATGCCTCTTCTCACTGCCAGTTTCCACAATTCTTGTTTGGCTGCACATGGCTGTGGCTGTCCCTCTTAGCTAGTAGCATTTCTTACTGTTCTTATTCTACTGTACATTTTTAGTCCCTGACTCCTACAGTGACTAAGTTTTTTTGTTTTTGTTTTTGTTTTTGTTTTTTTTTAAGAACTTACAAGGCATTCCGGCTAGAACAACACTGAAGTAACCTGTCCAGATTGGTTTAGACACTCTTGGTGTCTTAGTTAGGGTTTCTACTGCCTTGTTAAAACACCATGACCAAAATCAACTTTGTGAGGAAAGGATATACTTCACCTTACAATTCTACATCATATTCTATTACTGAGAGAAGTCAAGGCAGGAACTCAAATAAGGCAAGAACCTGGAGGCAGGAGCTGAAGCAGAGGCCATGGAAGAGAGTTGCTTTATTGGCTTGCTCCTCATGCTTGTTTAGCCTGCTTTCTTACATCACCTAGGGCCATCAGCCCAAAAGTGGCACTACCTACAGTGATCTGGACCCTCTCACATCAATTGTCAATCAATAAAATGCCCTCAAGACTTGCCTATAAGCCAATGCTCTGGAGCCATTTCTCAATTCAGATTCCTTTTGCACATATGATCCTAGCTTGTGTCAAGTTGATGTAAGAACTGGCATGAAAACTTGGCTTTGTGCTTTTGTCTCTTGATCTCTTGCTTACTTAAACTTCTGACATAATTGGAATATTCCATATTATGAAAATTTATGCCATTATCTTTGAGATATCAACCATTGCCATCGAGACTGAAGCCTGTTTCTCACAACTGAGATCATCTTGGACTCCAAAGGATGTTACAGATTAGCTTTTGATCTCTTGTCATGGTTATTTTCTCTCCTCTCCAAAATACTTCCCCAGCCTTCTAGGTCGCAGAACCCTACAACTTTAGGGTGGATCAACAGCACCAGCTAGGATCCCAAGACCCATGTTTAGCTCTGAAGCAGTTTCTGAAGACAAATCTTCATTCACAGTCAATAACTTGACATTGGTGATCTGCAGAAAGAAATGTGGAAATAAGCATTTCCCCTAATAAAGCAAAATGACTACATTTTAGCAATCAACCCATGACCATTTATAGGGCCTTACCCTTAGTGAACCATCTTATCTTAAATGAACATCAAGAGGGAAAATAAATAAACAGGTAATAACTCCTGCAAATACAACAACCATATATTTGAAATAATATACAGCAACATTAATGCTTACAGCATAATGAGTCAAAAAGGAAAAAGGAAAAAAATGAAGTTAATTCTAAGAATTCTAGGGGAAGATTATGTTTCATGTTATAGGCTCATGTAGATGGATAAATAATTAGAGCTAGGGGCTGTCATGTGTATTTAATGGAGATTTCTCTTAAGACTGTCAATTTGAGGCCAGATGTTTCCTCACATGTATTGGGAAGCCCCAAATGTCAAGAATGTGGGGTAGTTCAGGGTTCTTGGTAATCAAACCTTGCATGCATCTCTCAGATGGGCTTCCAGGGTCCCTTTCATCCTAGAAGAACTGTTTCTTCTTGTGTTGCTGAGACCTCTGCTCATCATGGGGTCAAGCATGTTTAAATTTCCACTAAGACTCTAGTCACCTAGAATAAATATTTGTCTCTTATCTTAGGTTTCCAGGGAACTTTCATAGATAAATGTGTAATGAGACTGTTGCTGTAGGCATCAAGTTTTAAGCTTCTATCAAGTCAATTACTAATAATACATAAGAGAGTACGTAAAATCTGTGTTCTGACTCCACTCAGAGCTGTAACACGACTAGCTAGCACCAATTTTTTTTCCTAGGGACCAAAAAAAATAGCATACTTACTATTTTTCAAATCTACTTAGTACAATATACAAAACTCAGCAAGTTGTCTTGGTTTTTCATGTGTTCTTGATGTTTTTACACTGGGCCCTGTCTATCGAGAATCAGAAAATTGATTGAGATTTTTGTTGTTATTTTCCAGTTTAGGTTGCCCTTTTTCTTTTAGTGGAACAATACTCAGGAAAGAATAGGTTGTGGTAGGCTTGAGATGATGCCTTCTTCTTTTAGTCTGTTGTTCAGGGCACCAGGTTGTATCCCCAGCCCTCTACTAAAGTAGAGTACTGTCTGCAACTATAGTCTCTGTGGATCAGTAAGCACACTGTGCAAGACTATGTGAGTTGACTACAGAATAGTTGTTCTTTAAGTACCAAATGTGATTGGAAATAGAAGAGACCCAAATAGTATGGTGTGCATGGGTTATTGTGGGAGGAAACATAGAAAGATGAAGGGAACAGTGGTGCTAGTGATTGATATTAGGCTGCTATACAGGAGGTAAAGAAGGGAAAACTGCATGAGAAGACACAGCAGACACCTAGGAAAACCGATAGGGTGAGATATGTAGGTTCTGGGCAGAAGTAGATGGAAAAGAATTAGGTCACGATATGCTCTAAAATGATGTTGAACATACTCACCTCTAATGAGGTCAAGGCTCCAAGGCTCCACAACATAAGATAGCTTGTATTCTTTGGGAGAGAAAAAGTACAGATGATAACATGTAGAGAAAGAGAAAACAAAGCAAACTAAACAAAAAACAAGATAGGACTCGTGACATCCCTCATATTGCGTATTACACAAATATGCAAGGGCTGTGGCAGCAATGACAGCCTGGTGGAGAATGTGTGCAGCTACCATCTGACTTCCTGGGCTGGCAGGGCAACTTAGAAGAGGCTCCAAAACATGAGCAGGCTCTCCAACCGCAGATGGTGAAGCAAAGCTGGACTGTGCCCAGAAAGGCACACCAAACTTAAACAAGAAACCCAGTTTTTCTTTTTCTTGTTAGTTTCTGTTCTTTCAAAATTAAAAACAACAACAACAACAACAACAAACCAGTTTTGTTTAATGTGTTTGTGTTCATGTGGGTACGTGTGTGTGTGTGTGTGTGTGTGTGTGTGTGTGTGCTGCTTGTGGAACATAAAAGTCAGACTCAAATGTTACCCAAATGTTGTCCATCTTGTTTTTGAGATTGGATCTTAGGTTGGGCTGGTTGACCTGCAACCCATAGGGATTTAACTGTCTTGTAATCTCTTACAGATGTTCATCACACATCAGATATAATGTTGGATTGTTAGTGTAATCATTCTAGTATTTGGGTTATGATTTGATGCTCTTCAAATATTTAAGACAACATATCCTCTAACCCCAGAGAGCAACATGAATAGTTTGATTGCTTTTAAAATGTTGAATTCCAAGTCCACTGGAAAATGCAAGTATACTAGCTTTGTTGAACAAAGACAATGTGAGACAGAGTCTATTGAACTCTTTTAATTCTTACTTTGTCTTCTGTGACTTTTAGATGAATATTTCAAAAAGTGTTTATGTATTTAATAGAATGGAACATTATAAATGGGGAAGACTTCCAAAGGAGAGAGAAATCTTTCCTGCTTCATCATCACCTCAAATATATACTGTTTTGTTTTGTTTAACTCAGGAGAGTTTTTCTCAGGATTTTTTTAAATTTGATCTTAAAGCAAATGAATCATATTATCTTGAATGAAGATTTAGGTTTAATTTTTTATTTGTTCATGTGAAGAAAAACTGGCTATCAATGGATTTCTAGTCAAAATGGCCAATATAGACAACACTGGGTTGGTTTAGAGAAATCACTTTAAAGCATAGCAAGTGTGTGCCTTGTGTGGTGCTGGGAAGGCTGGAGAAGCTGAGATGCCAGGCTTCAGTGCTTGGTGGGCATTTTAACACACCCAAATAATGCCTGTTTTCAGCTGAAAAATAATAACAGTGCATTCCATGAAGTCCTAACCTCCTTGTTTATATAACACATGCCCTTGTTATGACCAGTTGAACAGTAGAAGATACAGGAAAAAAAAAATCAAACTGTGGTCTTGTTCCCCAAATATCATCTAGAATTAGGAGAAACATGTCTTTCCCTGAATTCTGTTCTGGAAGTTTGGCAGGATGCAAAGCTACCTCCATGGGTAATTGGGTTTAGTCAGTGAGCAGGGACTCTCTCCTGTCGAGTACCTGCCAAGAAAGTTACACGTTTCTCTCTGTCTGACAGTTCTGGCTTTTCACACCCAGATTTTGTTGCTCCCAGGCTTCCCCAGCTGTTCCAGCTGCAAGATTCCAAGTGCTTCCAACCTTTTTTTTTCCTCTAGTAAATTATATTTCAAATGAAAACCTGGGAATCTGTATCGGAAATGCTTGAAACATGTACACTGTATCTTTAATATTCAACACTTATAAACACAGGCAAAACATGTCTGTAGTCCTGGGCTTTCTCAATTACCTTTTTGAAAACAGTACTATTCTAAATAATTTGAGAATTGTATGCATGCGTACAATGGATTTTGATCATATTCACCCCCACTCTTCCACTCAGCCTCTCCCAGATCTAACCCCTTATTCCCCATCCCCTCTCAATTTGGTATTCTTAGGAAAGAAAACAAAACCACAGTCAGTTTGAACTGCCCATGTATCCGTGGGTGTTACTCCCTTCACTGAAGTATGCATCTACTGGGCTCCACATCCCTAAAGAAAATGGATTCTCCCTTTTTCTAGCAGGCATCAACTGTCAATAGATCCCCAGCTAGAGGTAAGAGCTATGATCCCTTCCCCCTTCAAGCCGGAATGTTAACTGACTTAATCTTGTGTAGGTTTTGTGAAGGCAACAAACTCATATATATCTCTTAGATTTTGGGGTTACCTAAGTTATTATCCCAGCACATTATAAAAGAGAAATTAGGGGCTGGAGCGATGACTCAGCAGTTAAGAGCACTCATTACTCTGGCAGAGGTCCCAGGTTAGATTCACAATATCCACATGGCAGCTCACAGCTCTGGAAGGCATTGAGGTTCTTGGGCTTACAGATAAGCACTAGGGGAACTAGGAATGTCAGATACACAGTTTTGTTTCTTCAAAGGAACAGATGTATAACCTGTTTTCTGCCTGGAAGGCTGGGAGGGGATATGGTGACCTTTTCACTGTCTATGTTGGTGAGACCACATCAGACCCTCCCCAAGACCCTTATCATGAGCTTTTTAATCTATTAAATCCATCTTTATGGAAGATGTCAAATGAAATAAATCTATAGAACCCATCTTTAAGTAGATGTCATATGCGCTTTGCAAAGAGTTTCAATGTAGTCACATCTTAAGCTTTATTAGGAACATGAGACTGAATTATTTATGACCAGAAGGGTTTCACCAAATGGTGCTGAACTTAAAAATGCCAAAGGAGATACGACAATTGATACCACAGTAATACAGTATGCAGTTCAGATTACTTAGTAATAGATTGCAAGACCTCAAAGAAATGAGCAAATCCATGAAGACATTTCTGCTTTTGTTTGTATAAACATGTGTGTTTTGACACTGTGATTATCAATTTACAACTTTATATTTTGTTGAGTTTGATACCTTGATGGTTACATAGTTACCTTATCTTCTTAGAATTTTTATATTAATGGCTGTGCCTCTTATGCTATGCTGCTGCAGGTATCTCTTCTACTTCTGTATCTCAATTCTCTGCTCTATCCAGACTTATGTTTTTTGCTGCCTCAGGATCATCTATGTTCCCACCTGGATCTTTACAGGTGCCAATTATCCACCTGGATCATTTTTTCTCCCCCTTAAAAGTGTGGAATTCTACCCATCTATCATCAGCCCAATGGTACGGGCCTTTAAGCCTTTGTCCAGACAGGATGTTGCCCCTAGTTATAACCATTCTCAAGCATTATGTACCTTCCTGTCTACAGCACTACTAAGCCTCATGTTTTATCTCTTAGCTAGGCCATAGTTTAGGAGCAGTGATAGAAATGGAGGCCAGAGATAAATAAATGATCAACTTGTAGATGGATTTTTTTAGTCTATACACTTAACATTGTCAACCAATTGACTTATTGAAAGAAAAAAAAAATCCAACATGGATACCCTGGAAGGCCACTTTTCCCAGGCCTGGGCTCTGTGGGAGAGCACAGGGCCTCACCCCACACACATTTCCACAGTGTTGGAAAAGAAGCTGCGCTTCAAGTCTGTGCCTGCATAATTCTATGACTTCTCAGGATCCTGTGGAGGATTACTGAGGAGAAAAACCATGCAGAAAACAAAAGTCAAAGATGATGAAGAAGAAGAAGAACAATAACAACAACAAGAAAAGCAACAAGAAGAAAAAAGAAGGAAAGAAAGAAAAAAAATAAATGAAAGAAGAAAGAAGAAAGGAAGAAAGAAAGAAAGGAAGAAAGAAAGAAAGAAAGAAAGAAAGAAAGAAAGAAAGAAAGAAAGAA
>NW_026585685.1:14066-17913 GCF_907164565.1 Psammomys obesus
GAAAGAAAGAAAGAAAGAAAGAAAGAAAGAAAGAAAGAAAGAAAGAAGGAAAGAAGGAAAGAAAGCTGGGTGTGGTTATACACACCTTTAATTCCAGCACTCAGGAGGCAGAGGCAGGTGGATCTCTGTGAGTTCAAGGTCAGCATGGTCTATAAAGTTAGTTCAGGAAAGCCCAGGTTACACAGAGAAACCCTGTCTTGAAAAACCAAACAAAAACAAACCAACCAAACAACAAAACCAAAACAACAAAAAGTCTCTTCAGCCAATTGCAAACATGCAGAAGGTTAAAATATAGTAAAATGCATTCTAGGGACAAAGCAACAAAAAAAGAACAGATATATCACCATTTTTCTTAAGAAAGATTCCGCACTCACTCTTTTCCCTGAGCTCCTTTCACTGTGCTGTCCAAAGCTTACACTCCTGTGTTTGGAAATCACACATCAAGCATTGATTGCCTCTGGTATCCTGCCACTATGCTGCAGATGGCCTCTTAGGCAGGACATTGTGCTGGGTTCCCAGAGGCCACCTTTGTCTAATGCCCAGTTCTGGTTGTCACCCAGGACACCTCTATGTCTCTCAGCAAAACCTGCTTAAGTCATGTCTGTTAGTATTTATTTTAAAATGATGTCACGCACACAACAGATATTATATGAAAGAGATTTATTGGATGGAGGTGGAGAGACAGAGAGGAAAAGGAAAGAGAGAGATATGGTGGGTACCCTCAGAAAAGAAAGCGAGGTGGAGAGAGCACAAGAGGAGAGTAAGAGAGAGGTAAAATGGCGGGTAAAATGGTGGGTTAGTCCTTTTATAGCTTGTGCATGTGCAGCTGAAACATCACACACCTGGTGGGTGACACACAATGACATCATAGGTTACTAGGCAACCTAGAAACGGACTGCCTATATGTCAACAGTGTCCAGCCTCTTTACTGGCCTGGGCTCTCCTCCTTCCCCCACCTGCACACTCAACCTCTGCCCTCCCTGCATGCACTCATCTGGCTCTTCTATCCAAGCCTGTCTTGTTGTGTGAAGCTTTCCTAACACCTGCTCATCTCCATTGTCTCCAATCATATGCACATCACACTAACACCTGTGGGTGAGCACTTCCCTGTGCTCCTCTTATCCCATGATCACACTGCAGAATCCAGAAGAAAAGGGAAGGGGCCTTGTGGGTTGGGGCTGCTTGACATGCTTTCTGTATCTTTTCTGCCCCTTGTGGTGTTTTACTTGCATTGCAATGACTTGTGTTCAGGAGTATTTATCTCTACCATGCAGAAGTGAGATGGAAAGGTAGAAGATGAAAGGAGTGGCAGTTAAATCTGGAATTGAAGATAATATCTTCCAGATTCTAGGCAGAGTAGAAACATGTGTTTGATTGATTCAGTTCTGTTCCTTTTAACCTTCAGGAACTTAGGTTTGTCTTTACTGTGTAATTCCTAAGGTACAAATGGAGAGCTTTTAATGACTAAACTACCTGTCACAAACATATCCAGGTGTGTTCTGGAATGTTCCAGGACACAGGCATCAGAGGTGGTGGCTGAGAGTTCCCTCTCTGTCTTGCGTCTCCCTTTTCCTTTGTTAAGGAATACACAGTTTCCCAGGTACCCCTCAAGTTCCTGGAGAGCCTTGTGTATAGATCTATGTAGGCAGGAAGGAGGTGAAGAGAGCTGGAGCTCTACCAAAGAGGAGTAGCCCTTCAGGAGTGCTGTCCATATAAGAAGCACTGGCAGGTGGCTCATTTAGTGAGAGGATGAGGAGGGGTTTCATTTTAGTCTCTTTGGTGAAGTGAACAACTTTGCATCATCCAGTCAGGGAGGTGGAGAGGAAGACACCTCATGTATGACACAGGAATGGGAGTTCCTGCTTCCTGTCTGGAAGTGTGAAATGAAGTATTCTATGTCAATCACCTAGTTCTTGCCCAATGTAACAGTGGGCAAGAACCTTAGTGCACAGACCTCAGCACACCTGAGTCCATGGTGGAAGTGCCAGTCAGGCTGTAAAACTCAGCACATAGACAGCACCTCCTGTCAAAAACTAAAACAAAGACCTAATTCATCTGAATCCTTTTAGTTCTGGGAAGCCTCAACATGAACTAACCTTGCTTTTAGCTTCTGTAGTTCTGCTTCTGGCTAACTGTTTTTGTTAACTGAAGCATGTCAGCCCAGAAAATAATTTTTGTGCTTAAAAGCTTACCCTGATAAAGGCTCAGTGCTATACTGGGATCCTGCACACCCAGAGTAGTTGCTAGCTGCTTAATAGACTCATTAGCCATTTTTGAGCAGTGTTCTCTTGTACATACCCCATAACACCTACATCTGAATGATTAAGCCTAATCTCAGGTTCTAGCTTTCTCTGAGTAAACTCTAGTTCTGTATTTTATTTGTGAACTGGAAGGGTCATGTTGGCTGTGGACGGGAAATCATAACAATGCCTAACAATAGAAAGATGCTATCTCCAAGTAAGGCATCACAATATTTATTGCTGTTTTTGTTGAACTTCATAAAACAATGGGATTTTCCCAAAGGGGGGATGGTATATAGGACTTGAGAGGGAAGACAAACCCAATACTAATTTCTAAGTGACAGAACTATAGTTGCTGGAGCTTTTGGTCACAGTAACTGAGGCATAGCTGCCTGTGTGTCTCTGGGCAGGTGTTTGGGGAAGAAAGCTTGTGGCTGGGTGAGTGCCTGGAAAGGTTTCTGGGGACTTGAGGAAGACACTAAGTTGGCTTCTATGTCAAAGGGAGCCAGTAGGACCTGGGTTGTGCCTGTATTTCTGAGGACCTGATGATGATTTCTGATAACACCCAGGGCCATGTCCCTGCCATCTTCACATCACCGAGTCTTTGAGTTCATTGTTTCCTTGTGCTGCTCCACTAGTGTCCCAATCCACTCTGAGGTTTTCTGCTTGGCTTCCTCCCAGGTGACACACGGCTCATAGCCGAGATCGTGCTGGGCTTTCTTGTAGGAGAAGGCAAACGTGCTGTTGGACAGCGTAACCAAGTGGCAGTTAAAGGGGGGCTGGTAGTTGTAGACTGGACGCAGCAGGAAACTCACAGTTTCCAGCAGGAAGGCAAGCCAGTAGAACAGGGGCAGAGGAAGGCTCCAACTGGAGTCAAGGCGGAGGCCCCATTCCTTGCTCAGGGCATAATTTAAATCATCATAGCTTTGGTGAGGGGTGTCATCTGAGATGTAGTAGAACTGACCTTGGATACTGGGTGACTTCTTGGGGTCTCGTAGGCCCCTGGCAGCCAGAATGTGTGCCCAGGCTGCGTTTCCCACATATACTGGGTTGACCACAGAGAATTTGCCTGTAGTATCCAGAACACCCTTATTTTTCAGGGCCCCAATTACTATATTATAAAGGAATGAGCTTTTTTCCCCATAAATGTACATGGGCCTTAAGGCACAAGTATGTAAAGTGCCACCATTTCTCAGGGTGCACCCATTGGCTGCCAGCACTGCCTTCTCAGCCATCTTTTTGCTGTATGGATATGGATCAGACCATGTACTTTCTAGATTGTCTTCTTCATGGCCATCCAAGATGACCTGCTTGTAGGAGTTGGGCCCTGCCACATCAATTGTGCTGGTTAAGATGAAGGATGACACATTAGCTTGGACACACGCCTCCAACAGCTTCTGGGTACCTAATTGCAGACAACAAATTGTCAGTGTCAGGAAACAAACCAAGGAGTCCACATGATTCCTGTTCATTTCCACCCTATTTCTAGCACTTTGGTGCCTTTCTCTCTGTTCTTGAATCAACACAATTATGCTATGGGCACATGAGCACTAAAATAATAATAATAATAATAATAATAATAATAATAATAATAATAATAATAATAA
>NW_026585685.1:17923-29631 GCF_907164565.1 Psammomys obesus
AATAATAATAATAATAATAATAATAATAATAATAATAATAATAATAAAGTCCTGACATCTGCTATCTGGTGGCCAAGGTTTTTAGACTTCCAGTTTTTACACATCTTTTTCTCTTTCTCTGTCTGTAACTTTTGATTCTGGAGAAGAACGAGGACTTTCTACTGTGTACTTTGATAATATAGTATTAAGAATGAGGATTGCCGTTCATATCATTATTTTCTATTGGTCCTACTGGAGAACTGAAAAAGAATATGTTCTTATTGCTGGTCATTCCTGTAATGGCAGAACCACGTAGATGCAGTCTAGATCCTGGAAGGGAGGCAAGGCATCTTCCCTTGAGGAAGGAAGGGATGTCTTAGGCAAGGAGTCATTACTATTAATTTCATTCACTCATTTATTGCCATTAGAAGTCACTCTGTAACTTGATTTCCTGAAGAAGTGACTTCATCATCTTATGTTAAATATATTTGCCAATTAAATTTGGGCTTTTCTTACTAACGGAAGGCAGATAATCATCACTGTGAAATATTTTCTCATGTGACAACGATTTAGTAGAATAATGCTTTAATCACTATGCCTGTCATCTCACGTCACCTGTTCCTAGGAAACAGAGCAGGTAAGCATTATAGATCAAAGACAGGCAAGGAATACCAGAGTCTTTCAGCACCTTCCTGCAGGCATCTGTATGTCGAGGCTATGGATTAGACACTAGAAAAGTTATTTTGAGATGTTCCTGGAAATTCCAAATCAATTTCTTTCTTTTTCCTTATGTAATGAAGTCCTGGAGTAACCAAATTGAAAGTCAACATAAGGAACATACATATTGTGATATTCTTGATCCCTCTGGCTCCTCCAATTCTTTCTCCTGTTGAGCAGAGTTCGCTGAATTTCACCTAATATTTGGCTTTGGATCTTTGCTGCATGCCTCTGTTTCTATCAGTTGATAGATAAAGCTTCTCTAATGACAATTGGGTTAGACAACAATCTATGAGTATGGCAGAATATCATTAGACATCATTTCATTGACTTTTTTTCCAGTTGTGTTTGGTTCTATCCTAAGTCTCTTGGCCAACTAGCCTCTGATTTCTGGTCCCCCAGCAAATGACAGGAATGGGCTCCTTCTGGTTGCATGAGTCACAAGGTGGAAACTCATAGAATCAACTGACCTGAACTCAAGGGCTCACACAGACTGAACCTAGGGAGCATGGGCCTGACCTAGGCCCTCTGTATGTATGTTATAATTGTGTAGCTTTGTGTTTTTGTGAAACTCCTAGCAGAGAGAGCCGAGGCTGCTTCTGATGCTTTCACCTGCTTTTGGGACCCCTGTCCTTCCACTGGGCTGTCATTGTCCAGCCTTAAAATGAGGATAGGTGCTTAGTAGTGTTGCAATTTGATATGCCATGTTTGGTTGATATCCTTGGGCCTGCCTTTTTCTGAAAGGACACAGAGGAGGAGTGGACGGGGAAAGAGTAGGTGGGGAGGAAGAATAAAGGAGGTGGGGGCAAAGGGATGGAGGGGAAACTGCAGTTGGGATGATTATATAGGAGAGAATAAATTAATAAAGAAATGGAACCTATATGAGGACCTTGTACAGGATGTAGTAGTGATAGAGAGATTGGTCCTTGATAGCCAGAGTGAGAATGTTACATAAAAAACCCATGTGAACCTACCTGTTCCATCCTAACTTATATTAAAAAGCCATAATTTAGAAAGGTCCACCAAAAAAAAAAAAAAAGAAGAAGAAGAGATACCTACCTCTTCCAGAAGAGATCCACAGTGGGCTGACTGAGAAGCTAGTGTTAAAGGCATGGGAAATAAGAAAAGACACAACTCCTAAGAAAACTGAGTGAGAAGGGGAGTGCTGGACCATTCTTTCCAGCGCTTTGCTGTGGTCTTTGCAGGGGATGCCTTCCTTCAGGTGTGCAGGTGGTCTCTCACAGAACTGAACGAACACACACACTGTTCTTCCTAACAACTGTCAGGCCCAGATCTGACCTGGGTAGATGAAAATGAAGGTTCTGGGGTTGGAATCCAGTTGCCCTGGTATGAAGAAGAAGAGCTGTGTGTGTGTGTGTGTGTGTGTGTGTGTGTGTGTTTGTGTTTGGCTTTAAATATTCATTCTCTTACTGTCTCTGGAGTCTTCCTTCCCCCTTTTCAGCCTGTTTTCCTCACTGGGACTACAGAGAGTAAGGGCAGCAGAGGTAACAAAGCTGTTAAGAGCACTGGATGCTCTTCCAGAGGATGTGACTTTGATCTCTAGTACCCATGTGACTGCTCATAACCATCTGTAACTCCAGTTGCAGGGATCTGATGCCTCTTTCTTGTGCTATGGGCACCCAGCATGCCTGTGGTGCACAGACATGAATGCAGGCATATAATAACATTAAAATAAAACTTTAAAGAAATATTGAGACCAACAACTGTGGGCTTTGCCATCAGAGAGGGGAGAAGGCACAGCAGATATTCCAAAGCAGGGGTCCTCCCTACCTGTTTGCTATCATCTCCCCACACCATTCCATATCTTCCTCAGGTACTGTACCTTTCAGATTGACATCTAGGATGGTCTGTCTGGGAATGACCCCTTTGACATCAATGACAGCAGCGGTGTGGATGACCACAGAGATGCCCTGGCAGGCTCTTCTCAGGCACGGGGCATCCAGAATGTCTCCCTCAAGCACTGTCACCTTGGTTTTTGTCTGCAGCTCTGTGGAAGACAAAGTAGGTCCCTGGGAAGCTCTCTGCATGGGATGTTTCAGGTGACAGTCACCTAGACCTTCAAGAGCAGTCATAGTGGGAAGACACTGGGGAGGAGTCCTTTCTACTGAAGGAACAATAAATGCACAAAAATCAGAAGGTAGCATTTGTAGGGAAGGCGGAACCATCTATTTCCACCCCAGCCCTTTGTAGAAAATGAATATGAGCAGTACAATGCCATTTGTGCCCTGCACATAAAAAAGTTACGGGGAATTCATACATTCATTAAATTGATTAGAGCAGTGGTGGCAGTCGATTGTAAGGAGGAAGACTTAGGAATTCACTGATAGCGAGTGGGGCCTCACGTGTGGGTTTGAGGAGAAGCAGAGGCAGTGTTGTGCCTTGGGAAGCTGAAGCAACAGTCTCAGGTTGTAAACTGCACAGGTGTGAAGACATGAGAGAAATCTGGGCCAGCAACAGGTTAATCAGATTGTGTCCCCCAGAGTTCCTGTCGGGAGGACCCAGCAGAGAGACACAAGAATGGAAATTTCAGCCCTGCCCCTGTTAGGTCTTCATTTCTGGGTCTGAGCAGAATACAAATGAAGACTTGGATAAATTACAGAGAAAAAAATGGAACCTCCGTTAGAGAACTCAGAATGGATTTTGGTGAATATCGGTCAGTGTATAGTAGATAACAGAAGTGTACACTGATGCTGCAAAGAAGTCAGCCTGTAAAAAGACCTATGTTGCAGACATGAAATCAGGGCAGGTTATAAATCAGTATCTTAAGGCTTCTCTGAAGTCCACAGGATGTCACTGGATATCATGTTGTCAGCTAAATTATCTCACAAAATGGGCATTGTGACACATGCAATCTACACCAGTTCCTGACACTGTCCTCGTGGCTCGGCTTCTTTTTGCTATGTTCTCTGCAGGGTTATCTTGAGGGGGTGATGATAGCACAGCCGGGAAACTGCAGAGGTTGCTCTCGCCCCAAGGACTGCAATATCAACAAAGAAGAATGCACTGCTCCAGGAAAGCCAACAGCCATCTTCTTTGTGAAGATGAAGAACAGAGAGCATACAAAAGGCACTGGAGAAATCCCAGTCAGGCATCTGTGGCCCTGCTGGCCCTTGCCTGATTCTGCTCTTCATACTGTATGTTATGTCTGATTCAGTCTCTCATTCTCTGTCCCCTCTGTCTCTCTTTCACTCACAGATTCAACTTTTTATTCCAAATCCGAGGGGAGGGAGAATGCTAAATGGCTTTCCTCTGTCAAACTAAGTAAGAAAGGAACAAACAACCAGACCCAGCGGAAGTAGGAAAGGCAGAGACCCACTGCTGAGGTATCTAACCCTTGCTGATGTTGTATAAATGAGTCTATGGTAGTAGCACATTAACAAAAAAAAAAAAAAAAAAAAAAAAAGAGCACAGATTTCCAAACGGAATCCACATCTGTTAGACAAGGAGCCCTGCTAATGCCTGGACAGCATTCACAACAGTCACACAAGCCGAGCTTCTGGCTTACTTACTAGAGAATTCCTCCTTGGTTTCTGGTCTGAAGACCTTGTCCAGAGCCCTGATCTCCTGCAGGTCTTTCTCCTGCACCAACATCTGGATGATCTTCTGGCCCAGAAACCCACCTGCTCCTGTCACCAGGCAGCTCCACCCTGGCATGGTCAATGCTGGAAGCAGATTATAGTGGGAGCAGGTGTGGTGCTGAGTGACCCTGGAAAGGGCTAGAAAAAGAGGACCAATAAAAACAGTTTGCCAGTAATACCTTGTATTCAATCCATGTGATTTTTTGCAAACATGCTATGTCTCCACCAGTACCAATAAAATAAATAAAATAAAATAAAATAAAATAAAATAAAATAAAAAAAAATAAAAACCAACCTGTTAGATTGTTCAAGATCGGATGAAAAAGGCTGGATGCTGGTCTCGTCCTCGGCCCTCAGATCAGGTCCTGAGTTTTATGCTTTTATCTCTTGACTCATGTCTGCTTTGTAGTCATTATTTTTTTTTTCATAATCCCTCCTCCCCACTGATTCATAAATATTTTGCCCTTTATTCTTGACACAGGAAGAAAAGCCAGCTTCAAGGCTACATTGTGATAAAGACTATATTTTGTTTGGACATGCACAAAGGAGCAATAGACATAAAATGTTAAAGGACTTTTTTTTTTTTAATGAGGGAAATGGTGGTTCATGCCTTTAATCCCAACGCTCTGGAAGAAGAGCCAGGTGGATCTCTGTGAGTTCATGGCCAGCCTGGTCTACATAATGAGCTCCTGGATAGCCAGAGCTATATAGTGAGACCTTGTCTCAAAAACAAACAAACAAAAACCTCAAAATGTAAACAAACAAAAAAAGAATTAGAACTTTGCTAGATTGCATCTAAGGATAATTAAATTAATGTTTTACCAGAATTTGAATTTATTTCATAAATACCTATAATGCAATCCAGTAATAATTTATTGAAGATTCTTTGATATACATTACTAAGAAATGAAGTCATACAAATAGTTATAAATTAACAGACTTTATTAGAAAGTACAAGCACAGGCCTACTTTTCTGGAGGCCACCCAGGCTCAGGGATCCTAGGTAAGAACCTGCCCTATGCCCTATGACCTCCCACTCACCTTGAAGCACACCTAACCGCCATAAACTGCATCCCATTCCCTGGGGTTCATATTCTTGCCTACAAATTTGGTAAAAGACCTCTGCTTTGTCACATGCCACACTGGTTCTAAGAACCCCAGAGGCAATGTTGGCACCCAAAACCCCAGAGGTTATGCAGGCCACAAAACCCCCCAGTGGAGACAGCCTACTGGGCCTGAAAACTCACTGATGACCAGAAATCTAGGGCACTCAGGTCAGAAGACCAGATAGGAAACAGATACCAAGGGAAAGAAATATCCAAAAACAAAGATAAGCTCAGAAACCACCACGAAAACCTATAACCCCCAAATCCAGCTAACAAGAAGTTAGCATAAGAACACAACCAATAACAGGCAGGGAAATATGATACCACCAGAGCCCAGCTGTCCAAGTACAAGAAGTCCTGGACATTCCAACACAGATGGAGCACAAGAAAATGGCCTCAAATCCAATCTTATGAAGATGATAGATGCCTTTAAGAGGAAATGAATACATCCCTTAAAGAAATGCAGGAAAGTACATCAAACAGATGAAGGAAATAAATAAAGCTGTTCAAGACCTGAAAATGGAAATAGAAGCAATAAAGCAAAAACAAACTAAGAGAATCCTGGAGATGGGAAATGTAGGTAAGTTAACAGGAATTACAGACACAAGCATCACCAACAGAATACAAGAGATGGAAGAAAGAATCATAAGCACAGAAAATATTATAGAAGAAAATGATACATTGGTCAAAGAAAATCTTAAATTTAAAAAGTTCCTGACACAAAACACAGAGGAAATCTGGGACACTATGAAAAACCAAACCTCAGAATAACAGGAATAGAAGAAGAAGATTCCCACCTCCAAGGCCCAGAAAATATTTTCAACAAAATCAAAGAAGAAAATTTCCCTGAACTAATATAAGAGATGCCCATAAATATACAAAAAAGTACAAGTGTGGTGACTACCCAATTCCAAATCTAGGATATGGTAACTACTGATAGACCCAAAACAATGTGTAAGTTTGAAGGTGGTAAGTCATAATATTGACTGAAGAGGTGAAGGCTAGCTTCAAGGATTACATAACCTTGGAGTTTGATCTTGACCTGTTGAAACAGTTGGAAAAAAAAAAACAAGAAAGAAAAAATCAGAGAAATGAGTTCATAGCTGTGGGGATGTGCTATGCCGCTGTTTCAAGAATTCTGAGAACCAAGGGGATTGCTTTTTAACTTGAAGAGTAATTCTCAGTAAAGACTTAGCTTTTCTGTCAACAAAACAGCCAACAGTTCACACAAAGGCCTGGAGTTCAGGCCTTTGAGAGTGTGAATAGATAAACCCCCAGGTGTGATGCCAGAGTCTGTCTTGTGCAGTAAGCACATCCGAAGGAAAACACCACCTTTGGCACATTTTCTCTTGCCTCTGGCTCTAAATGACCCAAAATGTCCATCCTGGTTTGCAAACTTTAGGAACTTGCAATGGTGGCACTTTCATTCATTAAATAATGCATCTGGATTCCTCAATCTCATATTTTATTTCTTCTGAGACCTTTGCCCTCCCAGTGGAAAGACATCATTAAAAGAAGCAAGTAAGCAACATTCAGCTTATCATGTGACTGATGTTGCTGATATTGCTACTACTGCTTTCTGAGAGTCTGTCACATTCCAGCGTTAGACCACTAACCTTCTTTATTATATTTTCATGTCAAGAAGGCACAAAAAAGTGAAGCTTTATTAACCAAGAAGCTTAGGTAGTCTGGGTTGCACATAGAAGCTGCTCACAATGGTAATATGGAAAACAGTGCCGAGTGCAGTTCATGAGACTTGTGGAATTGTTTTTCCTCTTCTTAAACTCCTCGGTAATTTTTGAAGATTATATCCCTGCCCTATTGTCCTAAAGAGACAGTCTTGGGAATAACCCGTCTAGGACAGGTTTTTAGGCCACGGGCCTAGATGGAATAGTCTAAAATTAAAATATTTATTGATTAAAGGAGTAAAGGCTCAAGATAGAATCCTGGACAGACATTTAGAGTCAGAACAGAGGTACCAAGGCCTCCTAAGGAGACTGAACAGGAGGTGGGAGGTGGAGGACAATGAAGATGGTGTGATTCATGGAAGTCAAGGCAACAAAGAAAGCTTTAGGCAGGAGAGATGGTTCAGAGTTTAAGTGTGTATGATGGTCTCCCAGAGGAGCTGAGTTTGTAGCACCCATGTCAGGTGGGTCACAATTACTGTAACTCCAGCTCCAGGCTATCCAATGTCTTCTTGTGGCCTCCTGAATACATGAAGCACACACAAATACACATAATAAAATAAATTTAAAGAATTTAAAAACAATGTCTTTAAGAGGAGAGTGCTGGACATCATAAAGACATCTATTGCAAGGAGACAGGGTGGCTATTGCTTTGGGTGATATCAAGCTCATTAGTTAGAGAAATGCCTTCGAGGAGTTGGGCTAAAATCATTTTGGAAGTTTTCAACAAATTCATCTGAATCTGGAGAAGCAAATGAAAAAGAAGTGAAGGGAATAAACATATACACAATGTGCTACTTAAGAATTTGTACATTGAAGATCTCAGTTAAAAAAAAAAAGCTATTATGCCAGGCATGGTGGTACATGCCTTTAATCTCAGCACTTGGAGAGGCAGATGCAGGTATATATCTGTGAGTTCAAGGCCAGCCTGGTCTACAAAGTGAGTCCAGGACAGCCAAGGCTACAAAGAGAAACCTTGTCTTGGAAAAAAGCAAACAAACAAACAAACAAAAAAAAAAAAACCAAAGAAACAAAAACCAGTAAGAACTATTATGTTTTTATCATGTAGCTTTTAAACCTGAACTATTCGTTTAACTAATCTCTAGCTCCTAGTAGTGGTAGGCGGTCAAACTGAATCATAGAGAATATGCATTGAACACAAAGAGATGAGTGTTGGCTTTGGGAACAGCATGTTCGTTGGTAACTTGATAACAATTTTCAGGAGAAGTTGCACTGCAAGACTAGACTGTATTGGATGTGTCCTAGCTGGTTTTAAAATTAATGCAATGCAAATTAGAGCCATCTCAGAGAACCTTTGACTGGAAAAATACCTTTATATGATTTGGCTTTAACAGCATGGTGTCCTCTGTTGCTTAGCAGATTTGAGCTCAAAACCAACCACATGATTTGCCAGCTGTGAAAATCTGGGGCAAGTTAATTATCTCAGCTTCACTTTCCTCAGCTCCAGAACAGGAGCACTCTGCTGCTTCTGGGGTGGTTAAGAGGCACATACTTCTGTACCAGTCTTTACAGCAAATTCGTGCAGACAACCTAGACATTGTTTTAGGTTATTAACTAGTATCATCACTTAACAACAGCCATGGCAGGTGCTGAGTGAGAAAAGTTAAATGGCATCTTAATAAAATTTAACTTGTAATTGCTCAAACTGGATCCATTCTTTACATAAATGCATCAGAATATCCTAAACTGGCCTTATTAGTGATTTGTAAATAAATTTGCCCCACATATAACAGAGGAAAAAGAACTTTAAATGAATAGAAAATAAAACTGTAATCTGATGACTAGAAAAGAAAAGGGATTTGGCTTTGAGTGAGCCTGTTGGGCATTTTCTTAGTTAGTGTTTGAGTGGGAGAGCCCACCCCAGTGAGGTGGTGCCACCCTGGGCTGGCAGTTTTAGGTTTTATAAGAAAGTGGTCTGAGTAAGCCTTAAGGAGTAAGCCAGGAAGTAGCACCCCTTCATGGCCTCTGTATCATCTCTTGTCTCCAGGTTCCTGCCTTGACTTCCTTTGTATGATGAACAGTGATGTGGAAGTGGAAGCCAAATAAACCCTTTGCTTTGGGTCTTGGTGTTTCATTACCACAATAGCAACTCTAACTAAGATAGAAACTGGTATCAGTATAGTGAGGTATGGCTGTGACAGACCTGCCCATGTTCTGGAAAGGATTGTACAAGGACTTTGAAACTTTGGGCTAGAAAAGCTATTGAGCATTCAAAGCATGGTGAGCTGTTCTGTGGGAGTTTGGAAGATAAGAATCTTGAGAGAGACACAGAGGAGATCTGGCTTGTGAAATTACAGTGGGAAGTTTGTTTATCTGTGGTTCTGGTTAGCTGCCACTGATGAAATGCCTGGGATGGACAAGAGGCCAGAGGACCATTAAAGTGAAACCTTTGCTTTGCTTGGCTAATTGATGCTGATTAGCAGGACCTGAGAAATCATCATCGATTAAGAAAGAGTCATGCTTTATTAAGGTAAAAATCTTCTGAGAAGTGTTTCCTCAGAGTAAGCACACAGAAGCTCTGTGCTAAGCCAAGGGTGTATCTGTTGCTGGCAGCTGCACTTGGTAGGGTAAGAGTTAAGAGTCACTTAGATGGTGCTGGTTTTGAAGTCATGAAGGGGTCATGGAGAACAGTTGATGCATGGCCCTGTGGGACAGGACTGGAGTCTCTGAAGAGAGTTCAGGAAAGGCTGTTGGCTAAGAACAGTGCAGCCTGATTGCAGCAAGAGACCCCAGCATTTAGGAGATGCTCTTACCTTGCGATAAGCATCAAGAACAACAGCAGTTGTGGAGTAGAGCCTGCCTGAGCTTAGGACATAATCTATACGGGCTGCAGAGGGTGGAGCTGGAGAAGTGAGCCAGGCTCTTTGGAGAATTCCAGAAGATTGTCAGGAGAGCTCAGATACTGAACACACTGACGTATTATACAATTGGAGTTCATTCTGCTTCGATGTGATTGTGTCCACCGGGTTTGTTTGTTTGTTTGTCTGCTTGTTTTTATCTCCGAGCCATTTGGAGTGAAATCCCAAGCATCATTAAGCCAGGAAAGACCTAGGTTCAATTACTAATTCTGTTCTAGATGTGGTCTCAGGCATGTCATGTTTAGTGACAGCTCTTGCAGTGAGACCTTATCTAGGTTTTATCTAAAATATGAAAGAACTTGTTTGGAACTCTGACAATTCTGGAAAATCTAGTCAAAACAAAACAAAACAAAAAATCAAAATTCCCTAAGTTTTAACGGGGATTGCCCTATGAACCACTGTTGAGAGTTACATACCTTTTTCAGCTACTTGTTTGACCTGTAATTCATGGTGTTACTCAGAACCCTTGATTTACCTGACAAACATGTTGTCCTTTAGTTTCCTAGGAAAAGGCTCATGTTTCATAAACTTTCTATCCCCAAATGCATGGTATGTATTTATCAGACAGGTTACTAAATGAGTGATGAATGCATGGATGCTAGATGATCATGTCTATGCCTTTGTAGGTGTCTTAGCCTGCAGGGGACTGCTATGATACAGATACTAGAGATGGGATAATTTAGAATGAACATGTTGCAATCTGGGTGGCTGCCCAGGATTGAGTGGCTGCATTTGGCAAGGGCCAGCTTACCACATCATTCTATAGCAGAGATGCCCCCCCCCAAAAAAAAAAAGAAAAGAAAGAAAAAGAAGGAGAAGAGAGCAAGAGGAGACCAGAGTCAACCTTGTAAACTACTCCCTTGGTAAGGAGCCCATTCCAAAAATAGTTACACTAATCCATATAACGGGGCAGAGCCCTCAAGCTTCATTGCTGAAGTTTAGTTTCCAGTGCTTTTGGGGGGAGGGAGGTGAATGGGCACATAAAATGATAGCAAAAGGCCAGGTCTAAATTTTCTATAAGTAAATAGAAATCAGACTCAACCTCTTTTCTTTTAATAACACTGAGCCTCTGGCTCTGTGCTGCCATGCTGTTGCTAAATTGATGTGTGAACGAAGAGATGGTGAGAACTTGTTATTCTCTGGGATTCAGAGAGGATCAGGAGCCTTAGCTGATGTCAGGGTTGGAGGAACAGAATTATGCATCACTGGTACAAATGACAAGCTGAACTGATAATTGAAAGTGCTCATTCTCTAAACATTCATTCCTTTCATAGTGGCATAATACCCTTGTTGGCTTAGAGCTTCAGTTCATAACTATATGAAAACGTAGAATTTGTTTTAACTGTTGGAAAACTGGTCTATGATTACACACTATAACCAATACCGAGCTTATGATCCCTGCCTTAAGCACTTCAAACATTCAAGATAGATTATCTTATCTGAGGGCTAAAGTTTTCTCATAATGGGAAACTTCTCAAGCCACAAAATCACCATATTTCTTTATTTCTGATGGAGATACTGTTCTAACATCTGTTCGCTCTATTAAGCCATCAAAAATATGTCTGCTGAGATAGAGTATGGGGAAGTGGTGGAATGCTTACTTACTACTGTGAAGGCCAGAGTTTCATCTTTGGTACTGAAAAAAAAAAGTCTCTTTGTTGATGTGAGAGTGGAAGATAGAATTTTAAATCTTTCTTTCTTCCTTTCTTTCCTCCCTCCCTCCCTCCCTCCCTCCCTCCCTCC
>NW_026585685.1:29731-38504 GCF_907164565.1 Psammomys obesus
CTTTCTTTCTTTCTTTCTTTCTTTCTTTCTCTCTCTCTCTCTCCTTTACATCCTGATCATAGCCCGCTCTCTCCTCTCCTCCCAGTCCCACCCTTCCTCCCTCTTTCTCCCATGCCCCCTCCCCTACTCCTCAGAAAAGGGGACCCCCCCCTAAGAACCCACCCAAGCACATCAAGTTTCATCAGGACTGAGTTCATTCTCTCCCTCTGTGGCCTGGCGAGCCATCCCCTCCAGGGGGTAGTGATAAAAAGCAGGTAACAAAAAGCAGGTCTGTCCGAGACTCACATGAAGTCTGAGCTATCTATCCATCTGCTACATCCACGTAGGGGGCCTAGGTGCAGCCCATGCATGGTTCTTGGTTGGTGCTTCAGTCTCCACAAGAAAGACATCCCTATGCCCTGTTTAGTTGGCTTTGTTGGTCTTCTTGTAGAGCTACTGTCCCATCCCTTCTATCCTTGCCCCCACTCCTCCATAAGTCTCCCTGAGCTCCACTCAGTGTTTGGTTCTGAGTCTCAACAAGTGTTTCCATAGGTTTCTAGGTGGAGGCTCTGTCTGCAAGCATAGCAGAGTACCATTAGTAGTGTCACAGGTTGGCTCTCTCCCATGGGGTGGGTCTTAGGTTGGACCATGCATTGGTTGGGCATTCCCTCAATCTCTGCTTTATTTTTAACCATGCACATCTTGTAGGCAGGGTATATTTTTTAAAATAGTTCATTTAATATTCATGCATAACCCAAATAAAATTCATATTAAATACTTTAAAATATTTTTTATGTTTTTTTATTCTTTGAGACTTTTATATGACATTTTGTGATCATATCACATCCCTTCATGCCCTTCCTGCCCCTTGCTCCTTCCCCAAATTTTTCTCAGGTCTACCCTTCTTCCTACCCACATAACAACTTCCAGCCAGGCAGGGGTGGATACATGTCTTTAATCCCAGCACTTGGGATGCAGAGGCAGGTGGATCTCTGAGTTCAAGGCCAGCCTGCTCTACAAAGTGAGTCCAGCACAGCCAAGGCTACACAGAGAAACCATGTCTCAAAAAAACAAACATAAACAAAACAATTTCCTCCTACTCTTCTTCCTCTTCCTCCTGCTCCTCCTCCTCTTCTTTCTTCACCTCCCCTCCTCTGCCTTTCTCCCTCAATCCATTGAGACCAATGTGCTGCTCAAATCTTCTTGAAAGTGTTGCCTTCCACTGGAACACAGTAGGCTCACAAAGTGCTATACTCTTGGAGGAAATTGTCCCTCCCTCTTCAAACAGTTAAAACAGTTGCCCATAACTCTTCAGGTAGGGTGAGATTTTTGTGTTCAGATCCAAATTCCGGCCTGGGATTTGGTCTGTCTTGTGCTTGTACAAGTTTTGTACATGCCGTCACAACCACTGTTTGTAGCTATATGCGTGTGTAGCTACTTTGCTATGTCCAGAACTCTGTTTTATTGTTGTTATCAACAGCCTCTGGCTTTTGCACTTCTTCCCCATTTTCTGCAGTGAATGTTGAGATTTTTGGTGTTAAAGTTATTTTTATAAGATTGTGCTAGTTTCTCAGTTTATCTTTTAACCCAGCTATCACCCCCATAATTGAGATTCTTGTAGTATTTGTTTAACAAGCTTCAAAGCAAATAACTGAGCAGTTATTAGCCTATTCTTATACCTCTAAGCTAATCTGTCTTCCTCCCAACATAAATTTCAGAAATGCTTGCACTTTGTGGCTTTTTCTGCTCAGCTGGATCTCTTCTGATCTCTCCTGGACGGCTGCCCATGGATGTATCCTTTACTTCCTCCTTTAACTTCTAAGAGGAAGTTGAGCCTTATTCTTTCCCCTGCTCAGCTATTGGCTATTACAGGTTTTATTGGGATATCAGGGGACAGATGAGAAGCAGTATTTACACAACATTGAGAGAGGAGATTCTCAGAACTAGGCTTGCAACAGATATGGGGAGTACAGAAGTCAACATTTGAATTACATAATAGTCTTATGCCTAAAGTTTGAAGGATGAGGTGCATTTTATCTGTTTTACTTGGAGCTGGATATTTTGCAATGTGTTATTCTTTGCACCTTCACCAGTCTCTCTCTGTCTGTCTCTGTCTCTATCTCGTGTGTGTGTGTGTGTGTGTGTGTGTGTGTGTGTGTTTGATGGCTTCCACAGTTGTAGGTTTCCATGTGACTTTTTCCAAAGGTCTTTTTCTGATAGATAACCACACAGATTTAGTTCATACATATTTGCAAAATGGCAGATTTTCAAAGGAACCAAAACAGCCCATGACATTTTGACTCTGGTCTGGTAACATTTTAACTCTTTATAAATCTTGATGTTTCACCATTTGATCTCTAGAATCTTTAACAAAAGTATAGCTTCTCTGTCTCTTTCCCCACTCCACCCTTCTTTTTCTTTCTGAGAACTTCAGTTCACAAAGGGATCCAAGTCTTTGGGGTACTGACATTAAAAGTGGATTTAAGCAGAGGAAGAATTGGGGTAGGGGACTGTAGACTTAGCTTTGTCACCAAAACTACCTTATTTGGGGTACTTAAACACCTTTACTTCCCTTCCAACCCCACAACCTTAGGTAGAAGTTAGTAAGGAAAGGAGCTGTAGGCCTCCTTTATCTACATTCTGCTAAATAGAGTCATTAAAGCTTTACCACACTCAGTCATCAGGATCCCAGAAGTCCACCTCAAAGGCAAACATCAAGCATAGCACAAATCAGCACTGTTCATAAGATTGGGACAAGTCAGCAAAAGCCACAAGACACTGTTGGATTACCTTGAGCCACTCTCAGGAGCGTTTCTCTCTGTGAAGTCAAGGATTGAAGCACGAAGATCAGTGCAGCGATGTCCATTCAAAAAGCAGTGTCTCACTGTGCGTGGACTTCCATATGTCTCCTCTCCTCAGGGTTCACCTACGGATGTTCCCAGCTGGCCAAAGTCATGCCCCTCACATGAGAAAGCTCACAGCAAAACGTCATATGCCCTCTCAGAAGCCAGCCTCCAGCAACATGTCACATGCCCTCTCACAAGACAGCTTTTAGCGAAACATCACTTGACTCAACAGTCTTCAAAGAAACTTCCACTTCAGGGGACAATAGGAATGTAGAGCTAATTAGTATTAATTATGGTCAAGACAGAGTCCTCCCCATGATCATCTTAGATACAAATTCCACAAAGTAGCTGAAGAAATGTGCATTGCTTGATCAGACAAGGTATTTTCAGGAAATGATTACTTTTGCTTCAGGTTACAGCTCTTCCTTATGAGTAAATGCTCTCATATCAGGGCAGGAAAATCTCCAAGAGAATCTCTATATTTTGCTCCCCAAAGACCCATCTACTCTGGGCCTGTTCAAGGCTAGGATAATATGTACAGTCAGATTCTCCCCCTGGATCTAGCTTTGATCTTTTTACAGTTTACTTTACTCCTCCATCTTTCAAAATGTTTTCAGGGACTAGGTCTATGGCTTGCTGGTTAAGGGAGTTCTGTACTACTCTTGCAGAGCTTGTTTCCAAACACCTATGCCTCATGACACACAACCACCTGTAAACCCAGGTCCGGAGACTCCCACACTCTCCTCCAGCCTCTGTGGGCGCTTGCACTCATGTGTGTAGACACATGTACACACACACAGTTCGAAATTTTCAAGTGAAATAAAATCTTTCAAAAATATTATTCTCAGCATATTGTTTACAAAGCTTATATTGCATTTTCTTTAGGTAAATTTATTGACATAGTTTATTGTCTGAATGGGCCATAATTAAAAGTACAAAATTTAATTATTTTTAGCTCATCTACTGTAGTAAAACTATCATCACTGTATAAATTAGAATATTTCTCACTCGTGAAAAAGCCACACAGACATTAGTAATTGCTACTTGCTCTCCGTTTCCATTCCTAACTCTGGGGATATGTTGTCTCTGTAGTTGTCTCTGTTTGGACATTTCATATAAAGGGATTTAGACAAACTTGATTATTTTGCTGACTTCTTTCATGTACTGTCATTTTAAAGGTTTACTCAGCTTGAAGCATGTTTCAGCCCTTTGTTCTTGTTATTGAGAACATTTCAGAAACAAGAAAAACACACACAAAATATACAAGCAAATTACAAGATAGTATTGTTCACACCTGGATGTGCCTCTGTCTCACCTCTTGCATGATTTTGTAGACTTGTACATGGGCACCTGTATTGTATGTGTGTGCTACATTGACATAATGGCAGATGTAGCATTATATCCTGCTTATGGGATATGGCTACGCTGAAAAGTGGTTTCTTGTGGTCTTGGTATGTTTGAAAATATGATGTCTTTGTGACATGCCTATATACAAATATACTACAAATAAAGTTTTGTTTTTGTTGATAGTTTAGGTGATTTTCTCATATTCTTACTATTAAGTAATTATAAATAACCTTGAATTGCACATCACAAGAAATTAAAAACAAAACAAAAAACAAAAAAAAATAACCTCACTGTATGATCACTTCACGTCAATATTCTATTTCTTTTAATTCCACTCTTTTGAAAAGAAGGTAAATTGTCATGTCTCCCAGCCATTTACCTTCTCTTCTTGGGGATTTCTTTTGAGTTACATTAAGCATATGTACATTAAGAATTCACTGAATTTAGTTCAAATTAAGTTCTCAAGAACCACAGCTAGTTTTGCAAATATTGAAGTAGTTGAAGTGATTAAGTATTGATGAGGATATGAGAAGACAGTCTATCTGTGGAACTCTAAATTGAAACAAGTTGCCTTTGACCAAAAAAAAAAATCATTTAATTGTTTGCCCACTTGACCTAATGAGACTACCAAAAAGTAAATAAATAAATAAATAAATAAATAAATAAATAAATAAATAAATAAATAAATTAAGGAGTGGATTGTTAAGATCAATCCAAGAAGGACAGAAGAAGTGGCTCTGTGTTTCAGAGCACTTACTGTTCTTGCAGAAAATTTGTGGTTAGTCCTCAACGCCCATATGGTCACTCACAACTGTCAATAACTTCAGCTCTAGGGCATCCAACAAAGACCCTTCCTGGCTTCTAGATGCAACACACACACACACACACACACACACACACAAATGCATACACACACACAAATGCATACACACACAAATGCATACACACATGTAAACATTCATGCATGCAGTCACTCACACATACACGTACATAAAACCAATTTGTTTTAGAATATCAAGGTTCATATGACCCTTTTTGTCCATAAAAAATCTTGACACAGAACCCTAATATATTTAGTATTTATTTTCATGCCCTACATAGATGTGTTACCCATTTTCCTCTGTTATTTGGGATTGACCCCAAAAGCTCATCCATAATGATCAAATGCTCTACCACTGAGCTACATTCCCCCAGTGGGAATTAATATTTACATAGATTATTCAAAAGAACTATTTGAATTACAGAGCAAAACTGAGCAGGAAGCACACGCTACAAAGCACATAAATGCACAGCCCCCATCCACTGGTATCCTGAACTGAAAGAATGCATTTGTTACGTCAGTGAACCTCTGTCTCCATGATTTTGTTTCTTCCACAATGTCATATGTTTAGAATCTTACAATATGCAACTGTTAATGGAAGGTTTCATTCACATACTGACAGATCTTTAACTGTTCCTCTGTGTATTTTCATGGTTTGGTAGCATTTCCCCCTAGGAAATGAATAATGTCTGGGTGTCCCACATCTATTTAAAAACTACTGAAGAACATCATGGCAGAAGATCTGCCCACCAAGTTTGGGCAATTGTGAATGGAGTTCCTGTAAAGACGCCCATGCGGTTATGTTCTATGGATGTGACCACAGATGTAAACACATCTGGGTAAACACCATAACTCACAGTTGGCAGTTTATCCAGTGAAGGTGTTTAGTTTTGAGGCAAACTCACAAACTGTCTTACAAAGTCTCTATACTGTTTTTATGCTCATTGGTAATGTATATCCTTGCTAACATTTGGTGTTGGTTGGACTTTGACATATCCCAGGAGCTATACAGTGGTGTCCTGTTGTTTAAATTTGTAATTCCTTAATATGCATGGTGTTGAGCACGTGACTCTTTTCTGTCTCCATACCTCCATTGGAAGCACCAGCTTTTGTCTTCTGTCTTCTGTCTACATTAGACACGGTCATATGGTAAAACAGGACACTTTTAAGTTCCGTGACATTTCTTTCTGAGATTTAATAAGCACTTATTTTGAAGTGACTAAGGCAATGCTGTCTTGTCCTGACTTCATTTTGTACCTGCTTCAAAACGTCTCAGCCATCTGCCCCACAACAATCCTGTCTGCCTTGGCAACACTTTGAGATTTCTATAGCCATAAACACAGCTCAGATGTGTTCATCAAAATAATTCCTGTTTAAAAACAATCAAAAATGATTTTAGTTGAAAAAAATTGCCATGTTATGTCCAAAATAAGTATTATGTCATGACTAAACAAATGTTCTGCAAGCTTCCTCTGTCCCTCATATAACATTGATGTGATTGTGAAATTTGCTTTTAAACATGCTGTACCCCTGAGCTTCAGTGTCAAGAGACTTTGAGCCAATTGCCTCTTCTTGGTCACTGGTCAAAATTAAAGGACTCTGATACTCATGTATTTTGGGTTGAGAGCCTAGCCTTTAATGTATAAGTCATTTCTTCAGCCCAACTCTGATGCTTTTAACTGCCTAAATTAGTATGGTTGTCTGTGTCTTTCCCAAATGAAACGATTACTCTCTAGATCAGTGTGCAAGCTTACGTGCATGATTTTGAGCAGCAATGAACACTCAGTTGGTGTTATCTTTATGTACCAGCCTTGGTTTCTTCCTTTAGAATTGCACATCTATCTGTTGGAGCCTAGAACAAAAGGCAGCTTGACTGTTACCTTAGGTTCAAGATCCAGAAAAGGCAGAGCTATCACTCAAGAAATGTATTCAGGGAGAACGTATACTTTTAAACAAAATAGTCTAACTACCTTCTTTCCCAGTATACCTTGGGCTGTTGTGGTTTGTTTCACTCTTGAAACAAACAAATCTATAACAGTTCAATCAAACCTCATCTGCTGAGTTTAAAGCCGAAGAGATGCCCTGTGTTGTGCCAGTTTGAAGTTATTGCGTAGGTGTGGCTTCTACCAAGGAAGTTGGAGGAATTTCAAAGCATAGCCATCAGTGAAGGGGAACAGGAACAAGTCAAGCTGTAAGGATGACAGTGAGTAAAGGTTCACCTCTGGCTTGGTCAGTTAGTCATGTATCCCAGGTCCACCTGCCCAGGGATTGCTCTGTACCCAGTAGTCCAGGCCCTCTGTCAATTAGTAGTTGAGAGAATTTTTCCAAGACCCAGCTGTAGGCCAGTCTGAGGAAGGGCGTTCTTCCACTAGGGTTCCCTCTTCTCAAGTGATTTTAGGTTCGTGCATGCCAAGTTGACAGCTGAAGCTAACTGTGACAATCACAGAGGCCAATGAGTACCTAGGCATTCACATTTTGTTTCTAACGTGATGAGAATGGTGGGAATAAAGCTATCGGTGTATAAATGGGGGGATATGGAAAAACATGGTGCCTGACACGGAATTCTGTGATACAGAAACATGGATCTACAGAGCGATCAAAGCAGTTCAGAGGCTGTAGAACATGCCAAAGAACAACAAAGTCCATCCAAGTGTGGCCAAATTCCCCTGGAAATGGGTTAGGCTGGTGTTTCATGTTTAAGTTTATATGAAACTGCTTTCTTGGAGACTTCTGGGTAGCAGAAATTTTCTTAGACTTTAATTTTTACATTTACTTTAACTCTATAAACTATTGAAAAGTCTTACATTTATTTGAATAAATGAATATGAGCAGAATAAAGATATCTTCTTTTTCATGTATTGGTGAAAGACTGTGATTATTAATTTTATTTTAGTCATAGATTCTTGAAAACGAGTTTCAAACTCTTCCTTTTGATATTCTTTTGGAAGGTCAACTATTGTCAACAATGGACATTAGGCAATAGATCAAAACTTCCTGTAACATCCTGTGTTAGACCTTGAATAATTCAAAAATTCATTAGCTCTCTGTTGTTTTGTGTTTTAGACTTTGACTATAATGCTTAACGTTTTAAAATTTTCCAGTGTTTCTTCCAGAAGGGAATGAGAAAAGCTACATTAGGGTAACCTGTTCCCATTTCTTTTTAAACACATATCATTATTTTAATTGGTACAGAGTAATTGCAAATATTTATGGTACAGTATAACATTTCAATGACGTATAATGTATAAAATCATCAGATAAAGATAACTGGTATGTCATATCAGACAGGACCATTGTATTTCTTGCTGGACCATGGCTGTTTGACATAGTCAATTAATTGTTGTCCACTACAGTTATCCTGTAGAACATTAGGTGTTATTCCTTCATCCAAATGCACACTGTGGGATCTGTTAGATATCTTTTCTCCATCCCTCTCTAATTTTGAGGCTACAGGGCTCAAACCACTAGATAGGATGGGGCCCAAGAAGAACAGGATTGCACACCACATCTTCTGGAGGCAGTCTCAGCAGGCCCTTATAATCTGGAGAACTGAATAAGGTCTGGACTGATCTCAGCGACTGACCGGCAGCCTGAAAGAACCACACAATTATGAGCAGGTGAGAAGGCTTATGGGGGAGGGTTTTGAATACAGATTTGTTGATCTGGGTTTGATCCCGAGTCCCCCAAAATAGCTGGGGAAAAGCAACCAACAAGAATTGCCCTTTTTTCCTCCACACCTGCTCCTGCAAACTCTGTCTGTGTTTCTCTGACTCTCTCTTTC